>NC_060169.1:35521573-35685906 GCF_021292245.1 Micropterus dolomieu | reverse complement strand
CCCATCAATTTTAACCATCTTCCCTGTCCCTGCTGAAGAAAAGCAGGCCCAAACCATGATGCTGCCACCACCATGTTTGACAGTGGGGATGGTGTGTTCAGGGTGATGAGCTGTGTTGCCTTTACGCCAAACATAACGTTTTGCATTGTTGCCAAAATGTTTGATTTTGGTTTCATCTGACCAGAGCACCTTCTTCCACATGTTTGGTGTGTCTCCCAGGTAGCTTGTGGCAAACTTTAAACGAGACTTTTTATGGATATCTTTAAGAAATGGCTTTCTTCTTGCCACTCTTCCATAAAGACCAGATTTGTGCAGTATATGACTGATTGTTGTCCTATGGACAGAGTCTCCCACCTTAGCAGTAGATCTCTGCAGTTCATCCAGAGTGATCATGGGCCTCTTGGCTGCATCTCTGATCAGTCTTCTCTTTGTATGAACTGAAAGTTTAGAGGGACGGCCGGGTCTTCGTAGATTTGCAGTGGTCTGATACTCCTTCCATTTCAATATTATCGCTTGCACAGTGCTCCTTGGGATGTTTAAAGATTGGGAAATCTTTTTGTATCCAAATCCGGCTTTAAACTTCTCCACAACAGTATCTTGGACCTGCCTGGTGTGTTCCTTGTTCTTCATGATGCTCTCTGCGCTTTAAACGGACCTCTGAGACTATCACAGAGCAGGTGCATTTATACGGAGACTTGATTTCACACAGGTGGATTCTATTTATCATCATTAGTCATTTAGGTCAACATTGGATCATTCAGAGATCCTCACTGAACTTCTGGAGAGAGTTTGCTGCACTGAAAGTAAAGGGGCTGAATAATTTTGCACGCCCAATTTTTCAGTTTTTTATTTGTTAAAAAGGTTTGAAACATCCAATAAATTTCGTTCCACTTCATGATTGTGTCCCACTTGTTGTTGATACTTCACAAAAAATTACAGTTTTATATCTTTATGTTTGAAGCCTGCAATGTGGCAAAAGGTCGAAAAGTTCAAGGGGGCCGAATACTTTCGCAAGGCACTGTATATTATATATATATATATATATATATATATGTGTGTGTGTGTGTGTGTGTGTGTATGTGCATGTGTATGTGAAAACATGAGTGTCCAGGCAAAACATATCTTATGGGATTCACATTGAACTGTAGGTCATAACAGAATGGCACAATCAAAACAAAACAAAGAAAAGTCTGCATACCTTAGTTCTCATTACTGTGTATATACACCTTTAGCATCAAATGACAGTGTGCAGTCTTTTGTAATAGTTGTCTATGAGGCCCCGAATTCTTGCAGGTGCTATAGCTGCCCATTCATCTTGGCAAAATGCCTCCGGGTCAGGCAAAAGCTTTGGTCGTCTTGCATAAACCGCACGTTATGAGATTGTCTGATAACATGCTGCATTCATCTTGCCATTAATTTTCACAAGATTCCCTTTGCCTTCACCCCCACAAAACATCAGTGAGCCACCACCATGCTCCACAGTGGGGATGGTGTTCTGTTCACTATAGGCCTTGTTGACCCCTCTCCAAACATAACACTTATGGTTGTGACCATAAAGCTCTTTTTAGTCTCATCAATCCAAATTACTGTGTGCCAGAAGCTGTGAGGCGTGTCAAAGTGTTGTTGGGCATATTGTCCATATTGACACTGGCGCAGTAAAGGCTTTTTTCTGGCAACTCGATCATGCAGCTCATATTGTTTGAAGTATCGTCATATTGTGCTCCTCGCAACAACCACACCATCTTTTTGCAGAGCAGCCTGTATTTGTCCTGACGTTACCTGTGGGTTTTTCTTTGTATCCCGAATAATTCTTCTCGCAGTTTTGGCCAGTTCTTAATAAATGACTTTAGAGTACTGACTGGCATGTGCAAGGCTTTGGCACATTTCTATAAGCTTTTCCATCTTTATAAAGTTCCCAAACCTTGTTACGCAGGTCTTTTGGGTCTCAGTATCTAGCCTGCATCCACGTGAGAGCTCACAAACTCATTGACTATTTATACACAGATACTAATTGCAATTTAAAAAGCCACAGGTGTGGGAAATTAACCTTTAATTGCCATTTTCACTCGCCTGTGTCACTTTGTGTTACTGTAACAAGGCCAAACATTCAGGGGTACGTAAACTTTTGATCTTTTGTTTAAAAAGAAGGCAAACAACTATATCAAAAGAAATGTCTTCATGTGATCACTATCCTTAAATCAAAGACAGTTCATTTCCTTGATGAGTGATATTTTCAAAATCAATGGCAAAATTTCAAATTTTCTGCCATGGTATGTAAACATATGAGCGCAACTGTAAGTGCCATCATCATGTATGTCTGCTGTTACAATATAGAACCTGTCTCCAGACACATTGAGCTGTACTACATCACCAAATGTACTGTACCAGTGTTTCTGTGCATGCTTGCGCATGTGTCCAGCATTTCCTGACAGCGGGCTTATGCTTTTCACTGTGTAGCTTAACCTGGCGGAGCACATGGTGCTTAATCAGCAGATTACTGGCTGCGACCACATATGCAACAGGAAGAGCAGGAATACGAGGAGGCCACTAATAACACTCCAGTACTGTCCTCTACAGAGCAGCAAGGGAAGGAAACACCATCTAATCTGGCTCTCAGGCTAAGTGGCTTTAGGGGTACATGCGGTCCAGCTAACAGCAGCAGGTCCTCCAACGTGAAAGCAGTGACTTGCCAAGAGACTCCTCCCACTGACATCTGCTGTGTCATTGAGAAAAAAAGAGCAGGCCTACTGGGTATCAAGAAATCTGTGACTTCAGTGGGACCCGGCCAGTCAGTGGTTTACTAACATGACTAACACTTAATCACAGGTTAGTTAATGATGTAACTGAGTAAATATCATGTGCCAACTGTGCCTGTAGATCAAAGCAAATCAGAAAAGAGTCTTAGTGATGGTGTGGCTGAAGTTTTTAATGGGGAAAAAATATGGCCGTACAATAAAACAGCTGCCTTTGGAATGGAGTTTGTCCACCACAAAGAGCAGAGGGTATTTTAACATTAACAGTCAACATTTCATCCACATGCTGACGGGGACGACCAAATGAGTAAACAATAACTCGTCCAGTCTGCCCTTAACTTCCTGCCTCATTCTGAATTTCGAGCGTCATCCGACTCATGTGACTGCAAACAACATGTTGGTGCATGCGCCCAGCTAATTATAAATGAGTGAGTGAGTGTCACATACAGCTCATGGAGAGGTTTTGTATCTTAAAATGCGAGGAGGAAACAAAAGCACCACAATTTGTTTAGCGATACTCTATAAGAATCCGTCTTTACATAGTGATCCAGTACATGTGTACCTGTTCAGCCAAAACATCTATGATAATCCTTCATTAACCAGTTTAACAATGTGGTATGTTCACTGGAATCTTACATATGTCTTCCATTTAACCTAAAAAATAAACTTTAAACCATCATTATCTTCTATTCACTACCTACATTTTACGAGTCTGGACAGACATGGACATAAGCTGCAACCTGACTGGTTAGTAGAGGCATCCAGCCGTAGGGCGATAAATCTCGTTCTTAACAATACTCATCTACCTTGTGGAAAGAAAGCAAATAATGTTGTCTCTAAAAATGTGAAACAAAGTGGAGACAAAGGTTATGTGTGCTAGAAAAGGGTAAAAGTAAGGCTCCGGTATCCTGTATAGTAAAGTTTAAAAAGCCTTTAAGCACAGCTGACACCCCAGAACCCTGGCCTTGGATTTTCCTCATTCTGTATTACCTGACTTTACTTTGAACAGAGAAATCATAAGCAAGGGCAAATCTACCGAGGCTTCATTTTTATTTCCCATCAAGTCTCACTCAGTTTTGTTCAATCAATAATGGCTCAAAAACTGTACTGCTATACAGCTGGGGACACTATTTCCTTCAATCAGTCAGGGCTTTGACACACACGCAGTCCATTTAAGTGGACCATCTCAAATAGATATTTATCATGTAGTTATTAGTTAAAAAGTCAGTGCCCTGCAGACAATCATTTTGCAGGTCCTCCTCATTTTAATAGGTGGTATATAAAAAAATACAACTTAGCCCTAACCAAGACTCAAAGTCTACACGTCAGTGTTTTTATCTCAATGCATGTCCAGTGGGATCTTCAGCTAAGAATAGGATGAGAGGGCAGTATATACTTGAGTAGTGTGGAAGCAACCCATAAAGTAAACTTGGTTCATCCAAATAACAAATATATTTTGTCACTTGGCTCTGGTGGTATCAAGCCATTCAAATAGTTTGGGTTTTATTTGTCCAGGTTTTAAGATTTTAGTGATTTGCCCATCTTATAGGGGTGGAGAAAGAAATCTCAAAACCTCTCAGACTGATATCTCAAAGCCGGGCCCAATAAAACCCTTTAAGAATGAAATGCTGGGAAGCAGTGTGTTGATGAGCTACGGTTTCACTAAATCACCATGCTGTGTATTGCAATGGCCTACCTCAGTGAGAGGTTTCGGCAGGCGCTCGAGTGCAAACTGGTGGTGGCAGAGTTCACAGTGGCTGCTGTTGGAGGCGGTGAGCCAGTGCTCCAGGCAAGACCGGTGCACCATGGCCAGGCTACCAGAGCACTCGCAGGGGGACAGTAGCTCCCCCGAGGAACTGCCTTCATGGCAGATCCTACAGAACGGCTCCTCGCTGTGCAGACTGGCACACAATAGACAACATGCAGTAAATATTCATATGTGAGTGTTGTTTCTACCCTGATAAAAATTGGATGTTACCTGTCAATGATTGCTGCACATTCCTCAGTGGGCGTGTCTGTGTGATAGTGCGTTACTTCTTGGTTGCAGCTGTTGAGTTCCTCCTCCAGCCCGTGTTCAGGCATTAACTTGACCTCCCCCACAGGGCTGGATACCCATGGGCCAGGGGGTTTCTCTGCTGTCATGTCTGCTATATAAGGGGCCATTCACTCATGTCAGGAGCATCACATCTGTTAGATCCAAGCCTCAGCAAACTGCAGAGTGGGCAGCTCAGATGAGATGCGGTCACTCATGTCTCTGTGGAAGCAGGAAGCATAGTGAGGTTTGGAAGCATTTGGCTCGTCTCTTGGAGAGATCTGACAGGCAGCAGAGGTAGAACACCAGGTGGTAACTATTATCAGAGCCAGGTATTTTGGGGTGAATGAGACTATGTACACAAAGGGATAGTGATGACCATTTACATTTAGTACTTTGGTATTTTCACAATCACTAATGCAGGTGCCAGTATGATACAATATGTGATTTTCAGTACCTGACAACTTACTACTAACTTTCTTTTCCTTAAACAGTAGGCTGTATGACAAAAATAAATTAGGATTCAAATGAATATTTAAAGATTAGGGGAAATACGCTTATTAACTTTCTTTCTGATAAGGAGATTGATATAAATCTCCTGTCTGTGAATTAAGTGTGTAGCTGGAGTCTAGACGTGGTTAGCCTAGCTAGCTTAACACAATGACTAGAGGCAGAGGAAAGCAGGAAGCCTCGATCTATGTCCAAGTGAAAGGACACAACAGAAATGTAGAAATCACAATGTGTGGTTTTATGGGGAGTTATGTTTTGTAACTATTTCTTGACAAACAACAGTTTATCCATCTGTCCAGAACTAGTGTCTAGTTCTCTAGTTCTAGCTAGTCGCCATCGGGCTGGTTTCCAGATACAATCTGAGTGAGCTCAGGTTTTGGTACAGGTCTCTGTAAGACCACAATCTATCAATCTATATCTATTTCAATCAGGAAGTATTTGCTTAATTAAAACTAACCAGAGCATCTGGTGCCAACTAGGTCATGCAACTGAGTCTTCTAAGGCTGCACTAATCAATATCTCTTATTAACAATGGATTGAATGAATGTGTCATGTGAAAGGTGTCACTCATAGTCACCCACTGAGAATCATCACCGTCTCTGCAGTTCCCCTCACCTCTCGGGAGCATTTTCACCTCTTTTAGCTCATAATTGTGACCTGCAACACTTTGCTATTTTGGTTCAGTCTGACTCCTCTCATCAACATTTCAGTGAAAGCTACTAGAAGCGTACTGCAGGCAGAAAATGTTAACCCACATCCTAACTAATTAATTATTCTGGATATTACGGCCTGTTACTTTACTACTTTGTTTCACTCTCACTGCTCTTTTCAGCCACATTTCCAGAAGCTCTTTAGTGAAAAGCTTTGGTACTCTAACACCACCTGCACAGACAGACAAAGTTTGCAACTTTCATGTGAATATTGGACTTACATTCATCAGGTGGACACAAACACAGCTCCAGATGAATACTAATTTTACTCATTTAAAATAATATGCATGATATCAAACTCTGTCCATGACAAGCACCTGTTCATCACAAACACAGAGGCAGTGAAACATGAAACACAACATTGAACTGTTGCAGAGCAGAGCCAAGCACACATGCAGAGGGGCTAATGACAGCTAAGCCAACAGGATTCAAACAACACCTTGTATAAAGTAAGTCAAGTCGTGAAAACAAACAAACAGTATTCTTACCACCAGCTTGATATCCACAAACACTCTGTGTGCTCCCGTACAGTGAAAACCAGCCCTTTCCCTTGGTGTTTTGCACAGTGTCTGTCTGTGTGTGTAGCCTCTCCTCCTAAAGCCCGCCTGCAGATTAGCGTGGTTGACGGATGGCGGTGAGAACAGTGAAGGATTAGACAGAGGGGAAGGTAAGGGCCAGGCCAGACAAATGGAAATCACATCAGAGTGAGTTACATGAAGCGGGAGCACCACCTCACCACACCCCCCCTTAATCCTGTTAGGGGTGTACCAGGCAGGCAGCAGAGTGAGCCTTTCACTGGCCTCCCAGCTCCAGTTAAGTCTGGTGGAGTCTAAAGCTGCCAACACAGATGAGGAAGGACATCAGACTGTGTTGTTGTTGTTGTTGTTGTTGTTGCTGTTGTTGTTGTTGTTGTTGCTGTTGTTGCTGCTGTTGTTGTTGTAGTGTTTGCTATATGACAGGGATATTGTGTGTCTGTCTTTTTTGATTTATACCTCAATTCTATTCAAATGAGCTTTATTGGCATGAATGTGTAACAACAATATTGCCAAAGCATCATACAAACTACATGTGAACAATCAACCATACATTTCATTAAACAAGTAATTAAACCTTGATTAGCTGAGATAGAAATCTGATGGCAAGTGTGGAGAGAAACAAACAGTATAAAACACACGCTGAACAGCCATTACATTTTGACCACCGACAGGTGAAGTGAATAACACTGACTATCTCGTTACACCTGTCAGTGGGTGGGATATAGTAGGCAGCAAGTGAACATTTTGTCCTCAAAGTTGATGTGTTGGAAGGAAAAATGGGTAACCGTATGGACTTGAGCGAAGGGCCAAATTGGGATGGGTAGACGACTGGGCCAGAGCATCTCCAAAACTGCAGCTCTTGTGGGGTGTTCCTGGTCTGCAGTGGTCAGTAGTATCAAAAGTGGTCCAAGAAAGGAAAAGCTATGAACCGGCGACAGGGTCACGGTAGGTCAAGACTCATTAATGCATGTGGGGGAGCAAAGGTTGGCCCACCTGGTCCGATCCAACAGACGAGCTACTGAAGGTCAAATTACTGAAAAAATTGATGCTGGTTCTCATAAAAAGGTGTCAGAACCCTTGGGTCCTGCCATTCATGTAGATGTTACTTTGACACTTCACACCTACCTAAACACTGTGTTGAAGCCAATTTCTTGTGTTCAATTATTTTAGCATTTAAATTATTTATTTTGAGAATAGTCATTTGGATTTATTAATTGTTTATGTATTTAGCTGTTCTGATTAATTAACTCAGATTTCAGTCAGCTGTGGAAGGAGGAAGAGGTGTGTCTGGAGAGGTCCTTTGGGTCTGAACCTAGGGGCGGACACTAATGAGAGAGGACCGACACAGTCTTTGACCTCATGTTTGAAAGCCATTTTTGTTGTTTGTTTGTTTTTTAAATAAATAATCACAGGAAATGAGCGACTTGGGCTTATATTTGTGGTCACTTACACACGCGAGTCAGACGTAGAGCCCTGTAACCTGGCACAGCGGTCTAAATTGAAAATGGACAAAACACAGTGTTTCAGGCTATTTGCACCCTTTCATGGAAACGGTATTCCCTGATGGCAGTGGCCTCTTTCAGCAGGATAATGCGCCCTGCCACAAAGCAAAAATGGTTGAGGAACAGTTTGAGGAAAACAACAATGAGTTCATGGTTTTGATTTGGCCTCCAAATTCCCCATATCTCAATCCAATCAAGCATCTGTAGGCTGTGCTGGACAAACAATCCATTAAGCCCCCACCTCGCAGCATACAGGATCTGCAGCTAACGTCTTGGAGCCAGATACCACACCATACCAACACTGTCTTTATTTGCAGGAAAAATAGAGACAGTGTTTAATTGGTTACTCTCCCAAATGATGGATTTCAATTAATTGTTAAACAAACATGTGAGTCTGGTTAGTGCACACAACGGGTCAGCTAAGCACCAAAAATTGTGTATAATGTGTTTACATTATAGAAAACAAATAAATAAGTGAAAAACAAATGAATAATTTCAGCTGAGCATTGCTTTCAAAAGACAATCCTCTGGAAATCACTAACTAAACACTTATATCTAATAATTTTGTCTTTCTTTGTTGTAAGGCACTTTTTAATTTGTATTATTAAGACTATTACTATTACTACTACTATATTGTTGGGCGCGGTGGTGCAGCGGTTAGCACTGTGACCAGGCCTTTCTGTGGGGAGTTTGCATGTTCTCCCCGTGTCTGCGTGGGTTCTCTCCGGGTGCTCCGGCTTCTTCCCACCATCCATAGACATGTAGCCTATGTTGATTGGTGACCCTAAATTGTCCGTGAGTGTGACTGGTTGTTTGTCTATTTGTAGCCCTGCGATGGATTGGCGACCTGTTCAGGGTGTACCCCGCCCTTCGCCCGATGTCATGTAACATAATGCAGTTCAAACAGCCAGCTGTATATCTAAAAAGCAGAACTGACGGGAAATGTAACATTGTGATTTATAGCTTTACTGATATAGACGTGGCAGTACATTTCCCTTGTCCCTATCTGTAAAAACAGCTGTGGGTGTACTGAGGGCACTGTGAAAAAACACAAAAGATAGATAGTCATTTATGATTGTTTTCAGATTTAGGATCAGATTTTAGAATTGTTTTTGAGTTGAGGCTACACATTTTTAATAAAGTAAAACTTGTCCGTCTGGAGCACATTCGGAGCCAAGCCAAGGGAAGCCCTTCCATTCATATTTATAGTCCGTTCTCTCTTTCTTCCTCTTCCGCCAAACAAGTTCAGATAAAAGTCCTGCTCAAAAATAACTCTTCAGCATTGAGGAGAAAGAGCAAGACTTTATCTGACTGGCAAAGCAGCCTGTCCCTCTCTTTCTCCCGTTTCCCTCTAATCCTGTCTGTTATTCATTCCCTGGCTGCTCCTGACAAAGCCCAGAGGGAGCACACATCATTGGGAATTCCTTCATGAACAGACTGAAAGGGTGAATAATTCCTTTGACAGGGGGGACAGCAGCACGCAGAGCCCCAGACATGCTGGAACAGATGTACGCAGTTCCCCATCCTGCCATACTTCCTGTCCTTTCTGTGTCAGCGCTGGGTGCAGGCCCATTGGAGGCTGCCTCCGGCTGCACGTCTGTGTCTGCCGATGTTGTGTCTGGCTTTTAGTCAAGGTCTGCTTGCAATCGGCAGAACCTTCAACCCCCCTCCTCCATTTGCATTGTGTTAGATGAGACTGGGGCCCTCTCTAATCCAGCTCAGGACTGGAGCGAGGGGCCACTCTCCAGTCCATCGATCCCTCGCTTCATAAGGTCCCAAAACAGCCATTAAAAGATGTTAATCCAGAGTGTGCCTCGGTCTGGATCGATAGTAGACAAAAGCACTGTAGGAGGCTGTCTGGACATTCACTCACACTGTGTGATTCAAGCTTCACCTGTACGCCGTCATCGTCACGACAGAGACCGTGCTCAAGCACAAGTATTATTCTTGATAGAAGTAAAAATAATATGTCAAGGGTTCAGTATGCAAATGAAGCAGTTTGTATGATGTGTCATCCTACAACATCTAAAGTCAGAAATGTTTCTAGCTGTTCACACTGAATGGTGAGAAACCTTCCATCATAGCTTCGTCTGCTTCATCAAACTTTCTCCCTGATTTGGATATGGACAGTAGGAACATGATCATTTAATTTGAATTCTATATTTCAACAGTCTTTTACTCCACATAGGGTTCATGCAGATTAACAAACAATGGTCCTATAGTAACTTGTGTAGCCATCCCTCACCCCCAAAGTAGAAGGATCATTATACCATTGGCCTTTATTCAAATGCTTTATAATATTATTTACCAAAACATGCCTAACTGATTGCCAGTCTGTCATTAGTTCCATTTATCAGGAATATCCTAGTAACAGCAGCTTGAGGCAGGTGGCCCTGCAAGCTCTCAGGTAAGCTCTTATACTGTCATAATTTGGCTGAATGTGCGCTGATTGACAAATAAATGTGGATGTTTGTGGAATGGTTTAAAGAAAGCTTAATGCTTAAGAAAACAGCTGCACAATCTCAGGTGTTACGATGGCTTACAGAGGACTGGATGAAGCAGTATCACATTATCTACTGATTTTTTTTAAGGTATCTTCTGTAACATTTATTTTGATTGTGTGTAAGTTATAGATATTGGTTTTGCCCTTAGAATCACATCAATAAAATACATGTTCCTTGTAGTTGCAATGAATCATACACATGCTGATAACAGCCCTTTCAAACAGTCCCCTTGGAATCATCCATGGCGTTGCACCATTTCTGCACCAGAAAAGTAATGAAAGAAGTTATGTAAAGAATAAAAAAGAGAGCTTGAGACATTTTTATCTTATGCAACACCACATATTTCTGTTCATGTCATAAATAGAAAGTGGGCAGGGCAGCTCTGAGACAGAAACTCGGACAGGGTTTGCCAGGATTGTTTGAAGTAAGGACTGTGTTATCTGGGAGACACGACAATTTCATGCTAGCAGACCTTTCAAGGGTCTTTTTTTAAAACACAGATAAGATAATAAGGCTATTGGCAAGTGGCTGGAGGGGAGCAGTCAAAACAAGACCTGGAACAGAAAACCCCACCACACAGACCAGACTGAATTCTGGAAAGCCAGATTTCTTCCAGTCAAAAATGTATTTCTGAATTATTTTGCTCTGTCATTTGTCCTGACACAAACTTCTTGATGTTTTGTTTTTGTACATAACAGCGGCCACTGTGTGTTGTTCTGAATCAGTTGAGCATGCTCCTCTGTACTGGTCATCATTTAAAATATGCCTCTCCATTAAAGGAAGAGCCCATTAGCTTTCAGAGGACTAATCTGTGAAGAATGCTCGATCAGTCTGCACTATCAGCAGGTCCTCCAGTAGAGGAAGGGTGATGTCTCTGCGTTTTAAAATGGGAATCCTATAGACAAGAGAGGAGTGAGTGTGCCAAGTGACTCATGTCAAGTGGACATCCTTATCTATGAAAGATGGGGTGGCTCTCTCTTGCAATGGCTCCACTTCTGTCAAGACAGCCAAGCAGGGCTGGCCAACAGTCAGGCAGAGAGAGGACGTCTACTACAGGCTTCAGCCAGGGAGGGTAGCTGCTCTGATTTTAGAAGAACCTTCTGACTAAGAAATGAGAACTAGGACTTTCTAGAATTGAGAAACAAACTCAAGAACAGAAGGTAGGGTGGTATTCTTACCACCAGCTTGATATCCACAAACAGGGTGATTTAAGTTAGTTATGTCAGTAAGTCCGACAGTGTAAGAATTCAGGAGGAGTCCAGAGCAGCCGGCAGCCACAGGCCACCATGACGGAGTGGACCCTGCTCAAACGTCTCCTGGATGCTGTTCACCAGCACTCCACCATGATCGGTCGCCTGTGGCTCACCGTAATGGTTATCTTCCGGCTGCTCATAGTCGCCGTGGCAACTGAGGATGTGTATACCGATGAGCAGGAGATGTTCGTGTGCAACACGCTGCAGCCGGGGTGTTCCACAGTTTGCTACGACGCGTTTGCGCCCATTTCGCAACCTCGCTTCTGGGTCTTCCACATCATCAGCGTCTCCACGCCGTCCCTCTGCTTCATCATCTACACGTGGCACAACCTGTCCAAGATGCCTCACAACACCACCCGGAGGCAGGGGCAAGAACCCGTGGCCATCCCAGGGCAGGCAGGCCCAGATGTAGGGCAAGGCGATGGACGGGAGGTGTATGATCGGAGCTGCGACTCAGACAGCTGCTCCATCCGCTCTCATAAGCATCTAGGTCACAGCCTGGCAGATGTGCTGGAGGGCATCACTGCCCAGGGCCTTCAGAAGGGAGACCCCAACAACATGGTGCCCCTGAGCCATGCCCGAGTTTGCACCTTCAGGGAAGGGGCTGCAGAGGGTCATGTGGTCTCTGGTGGGGTTCTGTCTAAATGTTACATCTTACATGTGTGTTTACGGGCTGTTTTGGAGGTGGGCTTTGTCCTGGCTCAGTGGAAGCTGTTTGGCTTCCAGGTTCCTGTTCATTTCCTTTGTACTTCGGCCCCTTGCAGCCAGCCGGTGGACTGTTATGTCTCTAGGCCCACGGAGAAGACGATCTTCCTGCTCTTCATGTTTTGCGTCGGTGTTTTCTGTATCCTGCTCAACCTTCTGGAGCTCAA
This sequence comes from Micropterus dolomieu, assembly GCF_021292245.1. Taxonomy (NCBI): domain Eukaryota; kingdom Metazoa; phylum Chordata; class Actinopteri; order Centrarchiformes; family Centrarchidae; genus Micropterus; species Micropterus dolomieu. The sequence goes on along the minus strand of NC_060169.1, from coordinate 35,673,234 downwards.
CCACCTGGGCTGGAAGAAGATCCGGCAGGCTGTGAGGCTGAGGGAGAGGGCGTCCTGGGGAGGTTGTCCAGGTATGAGGGAGGGGTATAAAACCTTCCCTCCAGACAGCCCCTCTCTCACATCCTTTTTAGGCTTCAGGGACGTGACCAGTACCTCCTCCCTGCCCACTTTGGACTTGGTGGTGGGTCACCAGCCTGACTGGACCTGTGCTGTGAACAGAGAGACTGTACCGGAGATACCAGAGAGACATAACTCCCATAAAGGAGAGAGGCAGCCTCTGAAGAGTAAGAGGGGGATCAGAGGGTCCAAGCAGAAGAGTGCCGAGGTCTGGATATAATGTCACTGCCTTTATTTGTCTAGACCAATGGATCTCACTTTGAAATTCAAAGGGTCCCCAGAGTCAAAGGGTCCCCAGCCAAATTAGTAGGAACAAGGAAACATATTTTCTTACTTACCTTTACCTGAGTAAAGCCATTCAGATAGTTTTTATTTAGAGATTTCTACCTCTATTGAAATGCAACGGAGAAAAATGGAATATAACGTGTGATGTTAACAGCATAGAGATTTTTTTTTAAATGAATAGCAACATGGCTCCATTAATCAGGATAATCCACTGTTCACATATTGTGTAGTATCCACCACCAGGACATTGTGTCTGGGAAATATACATTAATACACAATCCAAACTAATTTCACAACTGAAACTGAAGGGATACTCGGTCTTTCCAATGAACACTGGTTTATATGCAGATGCCGGGTAAGTCTTAAAGCCTGAAGACATTAAAATGTATGATTTTAAATAGTGTTTACCATTCTATGTCAGTTTTGGACTTTATAATGAAATAAAAAAAAAGTGCTATCCATCTGTTCACAGAGGGTCAATAGATAGAGAATAGTTTATAATATTCCCTTTAGAGACTGATCACTGATACGAGTGTTGATCATTTTAGGCAGTGGCTCACAACCTTTTTTGTTTGTGATCTTATAATACAAAATAATATCTACTCAGTAGGTGGAGTGGGTTGTCCACTAATCAGAGGGTGGTTCAAACCCTGGCTCCTACAGTCTGCGTGTCGAGGTGTCTGCTATATAAGTGCAGTCCATTTACCATTTGTTACCCCACATCACAGGTTGCATGTAAGCAGTAGTCATTAATTAGACTGTTTAACTTGCATAGCTTTCAGAGGCATAAAGAGGTAAAATTATACAGTATTAACTTACTTAGCAAGAAAATAGCAAAGAATAGAGAAAAGTACAATAAATACGTTTTTTTGTATTTTGTTTATTGGTTTCTTACACCAGCAATAACTTTCAGATCCATTCGATTAAAGCTGGGGTAGACAATTTGTTTATATGTTCACATTCTTCTTTCTTCTTAACATCCTAACAGCAATTAATAAATCAAATTCATTTGGTCCTTGTGAGGGTGCCCTGATTGGGAACCACTAATTTAAAGTGCTTATGACAAAAGCATTTCTTTATGGAGTTGGCTTTGTGCACGGGGAGCATCGTCATGTTGAAACATGAAAAGGACCTTCCCTACTGCTGACACAAGTTAGAAGCCCACAAGTTGTGCTGTAACATTCAGATTTCCCTTCACTGAAATTACAAGGTGCCTACAATATGAAAAACAGCCACATTACAAATTTAGGCTGAGAGGGGTGTCCACATACGTTTGGCCATATGGTGTAATACACAGATCAAGATGCACACAAACAAAGCACACATGTGAATGGTGGCACGATATTTGCTTGTCATTTATTTACGCAATATATTTATCAATATATTAATTTACAACAATCTATAAAACACCTTTTGCATAAATTATGCTACTGAAAAAATAAAACACAACTGCGCGGCCAGTTTCTTTTGCCTAGAAGTTGGTTCTAAAATCACTTTTGTGGACCTGCAAAGGCAAACAGAGGTACAGTGTTCAGAGATCTTGTTTTAGTGTTTCAAAGAGTCATTCTATCTGTGGGGCAAAAAAAAGTTTAAAATAGGCTAATCTTGCATTCAGTTGTAAATCTGTAAACAAAGTCCGACACTTTTGAAATTGATAGTTAGCATGGACGGTTCCTCATCTTGTTTCATGATAACTGCATTTAAACATAAGTTTCTTAAACAAAGTCTTGTAAATAAAATCTCCCACTGCTGTTTTCTGGAGACTGAATGCTGGATTAAACCTTCTGATGGAGCCCCCCCCCCCCCCCCCCCCCCCCCAATCCAAAATCCATATTAAGAATCTTCAGAAAAAAACAAAAACAAAAACAAAAACAAATGTCATGCAACATCTTCAACATCTAAGCAATTGCAAGCTAAAAGTAAATATCCAATTTTGTCTTTATTGTCTCTCTATTATATATGAAGTGGAGCTGGTCCACGTATGATAAAGTAACGTAGATTAAAAATGTATTCCATCGAGTACAAATTGGAACAAACACCCAAACCTGAGTTTAGGTCAGGGGTTATGTCTGTTCACATTATTTTGAAACTACACTGCTGGAGGGAAAAAGTGTTTTGTGGAATTGCCATTTTTGAGTACTGTAAATTCTCAAACAAAAGCCAGTATTCAAATTGTGGTCAAATAAATAAATGCAGCTAAACACTGAGTTGGGGTGGAATTGCTTGTGCTCCGATAAGTCGCGTGGTACATTCAGTATAAGGGCATTTCCACAGCCTGAACTGCATCAGCACAACATCAATTGTGTCAGAAATTCAGTTTTCACCCACCAATTAATCTCTAAACACTTCTTGAGTGCCGATAAGTTACTATCTACTACTTTTATTTCTATTACTAACTTCCTGCAAATGTTTCAAACAAAAAGCCTACCAGTTACAGCAGATATAAGAAAACAACGCCGGGCTTGTTTCTTTTCTGTATTCCCATTTCAAATGTTTCTTTCAGTAATATCCTCAGTGTTACCTATCGCAGACACACTGGACTCTCCTGGATTATGTAATGATGTTAGATATATGCTATGATCGCCAGTCTTACTTATAGTTTCTGAGAAATCCTGTCTTATCATTTTGGCATGGCAGATGGGTCTGAATACTACAATACCCATGAACCTTGACTACTCTTGCTATTGAAAAGAAGCTTGTCAGAGCCACAAATCGGAGCTGTAGTGAATTCAAAATTCTTTGTTGTTGCAAAAAACATGCTATACTGTGGTTGCTGTACGTCGACCCAGACACCAAAAGGCTGTTTTCTCAAAAGCGTAACCTTTAACTCTCAATCAATCACTCTGTGTTTGGATGTTTCTTGCCAAATTTCTTCTTTTTATGTACATTGGCTTGTACCTTGGACTTTTTTATATAAAAATAAATAAATAAAACAATACTGATAATTATCGCAATATAATTTTCTATATTCTAACAAATGTTCAGTAAATGTTCAAATTGAATCAAGAGTGCTTCAATTAAGATATTTATTTTGCTGAGAAAAAGGGACTGAAAAAAGAATTTACTTAATTTTACTCATATTTGTTGAAAAAAGATTTTAATCATAATTGTTTTGAATGTTCTACCTCAGATTTGTTAAGTGATCCACTATATGGCATCACGTGTTTGTTCTGACCATAAAGAACAGTTTAAAACCACAACTAAGCATCTGGTTTCTTAAACTTTCAAAAATAAGCTTTTAAACTCCATAGAAATAGTGATTTGACATTTATCATGATAATTATCAATATCGAATTTTTTATCGTGATAACATTTTTGGCCATGTTGCCCAGCCCTAAAACAAGCAGATATTTTCTAGCCCATTTGTTAATCCTTCCCATCCAAGCTGTGGAAGTGCTCCAAATGTCAGCTACCTCACATTGCTTATGGAGGAAATGAATTGAATTTTTTGATAGACCCAATTTATACAATAGCAACTCTATGCCCTTTAAGCAACAGGAGAGCTTTCAATGTAAAACATTTTAACAAAACTGCAGAGTATATTAGAGATAGAAAACAGTATTTCTGTGTAACTCTGTTGATGTTCACACAGAATTAGTGCTGTGGAAATGTCGATTATACTGAATTCATCTGGTGGCATCCTGGGTATGAGGCTCCCGAGGTGTTTTGCCAACTCATGCTGTGATGGGACTTCCTAAATGAACAGGTTTGTCAGCACGGCGAGGCAAGTGACAGACCTTTCCTTACCCTACAGCTTATCACTAGCTAATAAGACAGCAGTATTGAGTTTCACAAGGTTCATCTACTTCCACGTCTGATTTAAGATGTGATATAACCATTTTTCCAATCTACATTACAATAATTGAGATAGTGGATTCATGATAGTACAGTACAAAGAACATCTATGCTTATATAAATCTAAGTATCTACTGTGTTGACTTCATGTATATATCTGATAAAGTAGTGATTCTAACCCCGCTGTGAGTAACGCAAAGTGCAACACTGAAGAAAAGGAAAAACAAAACATTAACAAACAAAAAAATGCACGTCCATAAACGTGTGTGGTAGGTAGATTCTAAAGCTTCAGTGCAATACAGACGACATTTCAAAAAGCACTTTCGTATGGTTTCAGTGTGACAAGGCATTCATCCCTATCTGACACAGAGCGGGCAGTACAGTCCTTACATTATGTCACAATAAGTCCGAGCATGTAAACAGAGAAAGAGAGGGACATTCAGAGAGATGGAGTTCACTTCAGTTCCTCACAAGTCTAACACCGTGTTCAGGGCAACACTTAAGAGGCAGGCAAACGGGCAAAGTCAGTTTGGGGGAGGAGAAAAGACGACACAACAACGCAAGACAGGCCGACCTGAACACACGCAGAGTCTAACACAGTAGTAATGTACATCACGTATTGTCTACCATGAGCCCAGTCGAATGGGAGGCTTTCAAACACCGGTGACTTTAACTCTGTGAGTTAGGAGTGATCAATGTTCAAAAGATGTGGCTTGAAATGTTAACAAAATAAAAGCATGTCTAAAATAACTAGCAATGGAATGTTTGAGTGGGCAGGAAGAGCACCATCCAGCTAAAGGCTCCACGATCAAAGGTTTCCTTTCACATTTTAAACAATAATCCAGGTTTATAACAACTCAGGTGTTGTTTTTCTCATTTCTATCTGTTATGATAACAGTGTGTACTCATCAAATCAGAGAACATGGCAAGATCGCTGCAACAAAGTCCAACAGAGTTAGAAACATGAGCAGTCAGACCATCAGACAGGCTGTATACAAGCAGTGAACAGTTTGTCCAGATTATGTAAAAAATCTTTTTGAGGGGTAAAACTGAAAGCGAGCACGCCTGAAACATTGTCAATAATCCCTGATGTGCTCTTTTAGCTTTCTAGAGCTGACGGGAACTGCAGATGATAACTGGTGATAACTCTGCTTGTTCATCACAACAAGTGACACCTTTCACATACAATAGGGATGCACCGATATGAAAATTCTTGGCCGAAGCCGAATATAATGAAAAACTTTCCCGAATACTGAACAACGTTTTTCCCTTTTTTTTTTTGCATTTTTTTTTTTTTTTTACCATTGCAGAAATTAAATAGTCAAAATGTGCTTTTTACTCAGTGTTTACTCAGCCATTTCTGTGTCTTTCCCAGACACCTTAAAATGCTTCCACACTGCCGACATGTCAACATAATTGTTCGGTAAAATTTATTAGGTCTTTTGACTTATTAGGCCGAACACCGAAAGTGCTATTTTTGGCCGATTACTTTCAGTGGCCGAACATTCGGTTTATCCCTAAGATACAAGTAGTCATTTGACCCTGTGTTGATATGAAAACATTGGTTAGTGTTTACAACCTGCCTAAATGTCTGACTGTTGGTGTTTATTGACCCGTCTGACTTCTTTTAAGCAATACAAACATGTTCCCAATCTCCGCAATTAACTTGATGAGTACATGTTTTATTACTGATGAGGCTGTAATAAACTGGAATTATCCTTGAACTTTGGCAAGACTTCACTTGAAGGCCTTGTAAGGCATCATAAACATTCGAGGCTTGTGTTTGATAATATCACAGAACATAAAAGAATTTACCAATACAAAACACAAAATCAGTGGAATACAGGACGTTGAAAGTCTTCAAGGGCCGCACTGGCTGAGAGATTTTCAGAGGCTTGCCATCAACTCATTGGGTCTTCATCTCTTTTTTAAAAGGGTCAGTTCACCCAACTTAAAGCAATGCCTATTTTCTTAGCTTGTCTTACTTAAATCCTGAACTGAAATTCCATACACCCCGATTGTATTGGGGTGGAGCCAAAAACCTTTGAGACAAATATTACTTATAAGCTAGCTACAGTAGTACGTGGTCAGCATGGTGCGAGGAACCACTGAAGTTCAAGCCACCGCTATGAGGGGATTTTGAGATGCAGGTAACTATACAAGCTAATGGGATTAACTTGTGTATTATGTTCCTTATGTGACTATAATAATAAAATCATATAACTTGTAGTTTTGATGTCCAGTGGTGCACTTCAAGCAAAGATAAGGAGCCTCATTTCGTGATGAGGGGGCAGAAACAGCTCCACATGATAAACTTCGACCAGCATCATCTGAAGGACTGACGGTGTGGATTACAGAGCTTGACGACTGCTAGACATTTTCACCTCGGTCAGACCCAGAGGACACCAAAAGGTCCAACCACTTAACGGCTTGGGTTTCCATTGGCTTCAGGTTCATAAATATCAACAGAGAAAACAATGTGATCAGCCACATTTGATCTTAAGTCAGCTTGGGACAAAACTACTACCTCTCTGGCTCGGTTTGAAAATAAGAAGACAGAAATGTTTCGGCTTCGGGCTGAGCAGGCCCTGTGCATTTTCAGGCCTGAGTCGAGCTGAGGCTGAGTGTGATGAGGAAGGAGGGAGTCTGTAGAAGACTCCAGGTGCCGGTCTTCACTGAGGGAGGGGGACAATGACCTCCACGTAGTTGATGGGGAAAAAGCCGGACTCGCCGTTGATCATGCCTTCATACCAGTTCTCGTCTATCTGGTTGGTGAGGATGATGATGTTCCCCTCCTTGAAGCCCAGCTCGCCCTCGTTCTCTGGCTCAAAGTCATAGAGGGCGCGACAGCACGGCTGGTCCAACACCTCCGACTCTGCACCGCACAAAGAGATTAGAAGATCTTTGAATTTATATTTCACTCCTGCATGAGAAATGGCTGCTTTCCTAACTTGGATGCTACTGAAGTATATGAAGGGTTTGTGCAGGGAATATCAATCAAACTGGTGTTGCGTTTTTCCATAAGATAGATCTCTTTTTTTCCCCTTAATCATGTGCACGCAAGGGAACATTAATTGTTCAGTATCAGTATGTATGAAAAGAGCCGGTTATGTGATTAAAGACACATAAAGAAACAGCGGTCGCGTTATGCCCCGATTGTTTAAGCGTCTGTTGATAAGCACGAGCTACAGCTACGTATTTGACAGATATAAGCAGAACAGCAAAAGAAGGACTGCCTGATGAGGTTCTGGCAATGACATGAGTGAGGGAGAATCCGATGGGGGAGAGATAACGACGGCTTATTAATGTCTGTATGTGCGTGAGAGAGAGAGAGAGCGCTCCGTTTTTTAATTTTCACAGCATAGGCTAACTAAAACAGCAAGTTATTATTACCAACGCTTTGTTTTTAACTGTGTTATGTCTAGGCTAGTAGACCCTGGTGCAGGACTAAGAGAATGAGGAGTTAGATAAAAGAGGAATATTTACTGTGGGGTTGAAGGGACGGGAGATTGAGCCGGGGAGCAGCGGAAGATTAGGTGCGTGCCGAACCGGGTTGGTGCAGGTTGGAACCGTACCTACCTGAGAGTCCAGACTGAGAGCCCACAGTGAGAGGCTGCACTGAGCAGGTCCAGAGCAGAAACTATATTAGAATATATTAGACGGACGGGCGTCCAAGGAGAGCAGACGCGATGAGCGCAATTGCAATTGTAAAATAAATAAATCCCATAACTGCCACACTGCCGTTGTCGTCACTCAGTTTAAAGTGCTCCCACACAGCTGAGGGCTTCATTTTGCTTTCCCTTTGATGTGAACAGGAGCGTTAAGTTTACTGCTGTCAGCGGAGGTCAGGCGTGCGAAAAAAAACCCCTCAACATTCGAATCCCAAAATAAAAAATTTAATGTGTACCCAACGATCGAATATTCGGATCCAGCCCTACTCACAAGGCTGATTTATCATCCTAAATGACAGCAGATCCAATCTAAAACCATTACTTGGCTAGCATTAAATATATAGTGTTAGACTGTAGAGAATAATGCAGCTGAATGACGTCACTTCTGACAAACTGTACACCAGCCAAGTTCTGAAATCTACATCATTCCCCAATGTATTTTTTTATTTCATTAATTAATATAACTTCCATCTAAAACAACACGTTACTGGCTAAGATAACCACGTATATTAGATTGTAATCTACATGGAATAATGGAATTATAAATGACTTTTATTTGTTTTGATATCAGCATTATAAATCGGTCATCGGCCGCCCTGCTCTCTGAATATCGGCATCTCCATCAGCTGATAAGAAACCCGGTTGACCACTAACATTTACACATGTGAATGCAGAGACAGTGTGTGTTACTCACGGTGAATATTGCCATTGGTTGTGGGGCTCTCGGGCCATGACAGTGGAACGGAGGTTATATGATCAGCTGGGTGAGATGTGAAGACAAATGGAGATGATGTTGAGCACAAGACAACACAAAACAATGCACATTCAGTATATGATGAAGAAACCATCCTAAATATGCCCTTTGAATATACAGTGTACCGCTCCATACTGCATGGACACTAGCTGGTCTGACTTTTACCAGCAGAGGGCAGCAACGTTTCTTCATGGATGGAAATGTCCTTTTCACTTGGTACTGACCAAGCACATTAATGTGTTCTGAGGGCTTGTAACCACACACACAGGAGAAGCAGGCGGAAGGTATATGGAAGTTCATGAACAAGAAAACAACTGAAAGATCAAATTTAAGATCGATCTGTAAACAGAATTGTGAGCTTGACTACATGCACTCCATTTGTAACAAAAACCTTTTGTTATAAATATCTAGTTTCCAGCTTTAAATATCTGGGTCATTGTCTTTGACACAGCACCTACAACGGTGTTGGAGCCAGCTTTGTCTGGGAAGGGATCAAATGGGCCCAATAAATACTCTCTGGAAGGCCTACAAAAACAAATCCGATAAAAACTACACGTGTAGACATGTTGAGTGCTACAATTAATAGTAAAACTAAATGGTTCCTGCTGACAGCTTGCAGACTCAGTTTGGCTCACAATATAGATTCACCTGTTGAAAGGACATGAGCTTTTCTCAAAATACAGATGTGAATTGCTGCTATTAGCTGTACTTTATTTAGCGAGACCGTACAGGGCTAGCAAGATCCTTCATAAACTGACTTACCACTTATTTTAAACTCTAAATACCAAAGTAATGTTGATATTGTGATGGGGGTTGATGTTGTCAGGAAGAATTGGGAAAGGGATAAATGATAAAAGTATAAACTAGAACTCAAAGCAAAAAGCGGGGGCTGAGAGAAAAGAAAGCAAAACCCAGACAAAATAAGGACAGACATGCGGCAGCTGTACCGGTGGATTTGAGCGAGGAGCTGTAGGTCAGGCCGTTGTGCTGATTGTTGCTCCTGATGGACTTTGGTTTGAATTCTCTCTTGGGCCGGCTGCTGGCTGTGGATATCCTGTGATGACAGGATAGAAGATTTAAAAAAAACAAAACTGTTCCATCAAAGGACATGAAGGGTTGCTTTAGTGATTTGGCATTATGTTTAGGACAGTGTTTCTCTTTGAAGCTACTCCAGGGAAACGGACTCGAGTCAGAGAATGGCAGGGCTCGCTAGAGGGCCCGGGGGCAAAAATGAGCTGGGGGCCCGTATTGAACTCCTATATATGGTAAATGTACACAGGTTTACAGATAAACTTCTGCTCAACTGTGATGAGTTTCATGATATCAGTAGCTGAGATGGCTGGTAATCAGCCCCTTAATCACACATTTCCTGATTTAAATCCCAATTTCAGATTTATTCTGTAATTGTAAATGTGTGTATGGTTGTTGGAAACAAGAAACAGATTTCAGTGTGTTTCAGTAGTAACACACATTTCTCTAAACTGAGTTCCTCACTGCAAAAAGTGAGCTCTCAAAAACAAGGGAAAAAAGCATTAAAATGGGGGAAATATTACTTAAAATAAGCTAAATTATCTGTCAACGGAACAAGGATATTTCACTTGCTACTTAAGGACAAAAAAACTTGAAACTAGTGAAATTCTCTAACATAAAAGCGGCCTGGTAAGAAGAAATATCTTGTCAGAAAAAAAACAAGTATATTTTGCCTTCAATTAAGATAAATCATCTTAGATTTTAGTTTTTGCATTGCTGTTTTTAAAACTGCTGGGAAAGTTCTCTTAACCAGCATGTAGATCAGCACAACAGTTAATCTAACTTCCAAAATGGACTAATGCAACCAAAATACTTCTTAAAATTCTCAGGATTAACCGACATTTGTCTCCCAACAGGAGCACTTTGCCACTCATTACACAATGACCTAAAAACACTAACAAGGGGTAGCATTACATTATGTATTACTATTTATTCTGTTATTAATGTTCTCGCCCACACGACACCCTATGTCCTCCTCCTTCTGTCTTACCCCCTTTCCTCACCAAGTCTTTCATAGAGGTCCTCCAGGAATGAAATGAGGCCCTCCGTGTTGTATGGCCTTATGGTTTATGTATTGTCATTTGGCATTTAGTTACAGCAGAATGTAGCAAATTGCAATCTTGAATGTAAATTTAATTTAGTTTTTTAGGCAATATTGTACGGTGAAAACATATCATATGGGTATTGGTACTGAAACGCAGGTGTGTCATTGGCCAACTGGACTTTAAATTAAGTACATAGACACCTTAGGTTCTAAATTTACTGCTGTCACCTCTAACATTCATGCTTTCAATGTCACAACCACTGAAATTACTTTTTGAACAGCAGAACCAGACTGTGGTTCTCCCGCAGAGGAGGAACGCTGCAAAGTAATTACTGACGGCAACTTGATCTGTGGCCTCAAGTACAGCAGAGCGCGTTCCTCACCTCTTCTGCAGCTTTCCGCTGAGCTCCTCCAGGATTTCACGCGACTGCCGGTGGTACTCTACTGCCGCCTCGATCAGTGCCGACAGCTGGCTCACCTGCTCCACCTATTAGACACAACCGCAGAGGATGTGCACACACATATAAATTAACTTACCCTCCAGCAAGGGCCTGAAATCTATCAAAGAGCTCACATTTGCTCTTAGGAATCGAGGTGGCGTTTTCCACTCAGAGAAGGACTGAAGAGTTACTGAAGAAGCTTCCTACACTCACTTTCATATTCTAATGGAAGTTTTCTGAAAGTTACAGTCTGATACATCAAACAATGAAAAAAATAACTAAAAGGTAAATATTATATGTGACTAAGATATGGAGGCAAAACTACAATGCCTTTGGTGTGAGAGACCCGGGTTCCATCCACCAATGTGTCCCTGAGCGAGACACTCGTTGTTCCAGAGGCGACCTCTGACATGTATAGCAATTGTACGTCGCTTTGCATAAAATGAGTAAATGAAAATGCACTTCATGTAAAACTGCTGAGTCAATAAAGCAGCCACATAACAGAAGGAGACCAGTGTCTGTGTGTCTAAAATGAAAAGCAAGGTAAGCTGTTTGTAAGTAAACACTAAAATAAAGTGGAGGATAAGGTACTGTATTCTTTTAAATATTTTCAAATAAAATATGGGGCAGTTATGAAGAAAGGTTATTTAATAGTCATCGTTTACTAAGAACATCTAATTGAATGGAGGAAGAAGAACAGCCGGTGTTTATGCCGGTGCTACTTGGTTCTTAAAAAAGAAAGAAGAATTAATTTTAGATTAAAGAAAAGTTACAAAACTGTTTGCGTATGCGCTCAGTGTATAGATCTTTACTGAGAAAACTGTATTATTTTCCCAAACATTCTCCCAAACATGCTGGTGCTGCAGGGAAGAAATTTGCATCAAAAATAATGGCTGAGTCACACAACACTATCCAGAATAGCTTAAGTTACCCCACCTTTATAATGCAGAGAAATATCCCGAGTTACAGTAAGAAATGCCGTATTTCATTGAATTTACAAAAAATGTTCTATATCGGGATATGTATAGTTATTGGGATTTGAAATGACCTATATTGGGATACTGTCAAACCGTACAGCCCTACTCCCTATTAGTCCATTCTTTATGTCTATCCTCTCTTACGTCATTCTCCAGGAAGTTGAACATGCTCCTCTCGGCCAGCTCTTTGCTCTCATCAAACTTCTCCACAGCTTGCCGGATCTCCTCGTCTGGGATCTTCCCCTGACGCTTCTTCTTATAGTCAAAGTCTAACCTGCGGCCCTCCAGCTTCTTCAGGTGGTGCTGCAAACACAAACAGTTCAGTTCGTTTGGGCTAATGTGAACGCTGATGTGAAAGCAAAGCAGAATTCTGTGATAGTAGTAGGGCTGGACGATATCGCCAAAAATAAAGTTTCATATCTTTTGATATCGATAATTTTCACAATAAATATCAAATCGTTATTTCTTTCGAGTTTAAAGGCTGATTTTTGCTCCTGAGTGAAAGTTGAAGAAAATCAATGGTTAATTGTGGTTTAAACTTTTCTTTATGGTCAACACTTGATGCCAAGCAGTGGCTCACTTCACAAATCAATTATGATAAAATCTTTGTCAATAAATATGCATGAGCAAAATTAATTATAAGCTTTTTTCTGTCCTTTTTCCTCAACAAAATAAATGTCTTAATGGAAAAAATTAAGTCCTGATTTGTGTATGATTCAAGTGAATAAAGTGAATAAATATTTATTGAACATTTGTTTTATTGTTATTGAAAAAAAGTATATTTCGATAATTATAGTTATTGTTTTATTGTCCAGCGCTAGATAGTAGATATATTTAAGCAGGAATTTTAACAAATATTAATTTTATCTGCTGATTGTGAACTGTTGAGAAAGCATTCTCCTAAATGATACTGTGATACCTAATTATATATATATATTATATTATACTATACTATATTTACTGTGCTGTTTACTAATGCAGTATTATAGATTGAACTATCCAGCTGTTTATCAATTAGTTAAATTAGCTCCACCTTGAAGAGAATTTAAGATCTGGCGGTATTAATAGTTAAACTGAAATAAAGGGATGGCAGCGACCTGAAGCACACTGCAGGCATTCTGTAAATGAAAAGATAAACTAATAGCTGCTTAGGCCAGTGTTGCAGATGTGCTGCAGAAATCTTTGCACACACTGGAAGTACTGTTATATTTCCCCAGTGTTGCAAACACTGTCAGCATTATTACAACTTGAGTGCAAGGTTTAGAACTATGGAACAAAATCAATAATCTCTCCCACTGTGGTTGTCTACACTGCCAATCATTTATTAAAAAACGGCACACTGTGTTTCACCTTGTGTAAGTTTAGTTACAGGAAACAAGCTGCGGAAATGTACCGTGATCTCTTTGAGGTCCTTGTCCTGTAGATTCTGCAGGGGGTCAATAAAATTTTGTTTGACGTTTATATCGAGGGAGTCCTTCACGTCTGCCATCTGCCTCATGGCCTCACCCATATCCACCAGAGAACAGCCTACAGGACACAGAGACAAAGCCCACCTTTTTCAGCTAGGCCCCGTAACGTAGAAATCATTTGAAGACATGAAGACAGGCGTGCTGTGCGTCTGGGACAGCTAAATTTTCAAATCCTACAAATATGGAATTCACAGTGTAACATTTTCAGTTTGGAAATATCTCATTGACCCTTTAATCACTTAGACTTTAAATGTTCTTTCAGAACTTTCAAACTCGCCCTTATTACGTATGGGAATTTAGATGAGCCCACATACAGTATGTAAATGCTCTGTATTTGTATAGAGCCTTTCTAGTCCTCCGACCACTCAAAGCGCTTTTTCACTACATCACATTCACCCATTCACACACACATTTTAGCAAGCATTAGTTATCTGCAACTCTGAATACCTATTTTTTTTCTCTTTTATTGCCTTAACAACGTGATGCATTTCCCTTCCAAAGCCATCAGTCACAGTGAAACTAAACACACATCAAACTGAATACCAAAGCACAGATCCATAAAAGCCAACCTTTGAGCTACTAAAAGGCTTTTAATGTGAAACAAACTAAATCGTCAATTAAAACAGTATTTCTGTTAAAAAGAGAAACTGACAGCAGTCTGAGTGGAGCCTTCATCCCGAGTTTAGCACTTTTCCGGGAGGGGGGGGAATCAGACCCACACTGGATTGTACAGCTGGTCTTTCTGACTGATATCACCAGTCACCTGAACTCTCTGAACTTGCAGCTTCAACAGGGAGATAAGCTTCAGGGCAACATGCTGAATGGAATCGAGCTTTCCAGAACAAAACAACTGTATATACCTGACAGAAAAAAATCATTCACTTCCCAAAACTCAGAGCCATCACCACAAATGAAGCATCTCTGCAGCAGCACTTCAGCCAAAGAGGATTTGAATGCCTTACAAAGATTGCAACAACAAACAAATATAACATATAACGCGTCTGCTCATCTAAGCATCTGTATTTCTTTGGGATTGTGTTGGCTGTATTACATATTATATGTCGTGGGATGACAAATTAGTATGCAGGTTAATGGTTGAGGGGGCTTTTGGTGTTTCGTGGCTCTCCTGTTGACTCGGCCCTGCCAGTGTGACTCATGAGAAAAACAGTAAAGATCACTACATTAACATAAAACATCTAGCATCCAAATTCACCTCTAAATAAGTATTTCTGGTTTCTAGCATGTGGCTTTATTTCTAAGTACTTAAAGTCCGTATATAAGCGGTGGCAATGTACAGCGCATCTTTGATTGGTGGTAAATGGGAAACACCATCTATAAACGCCTCTCTACAGCCCCGGCCACTATTTACCAAAGACTGACTCCTCTCCCAGTTCATGGCCGTAGCGCAGCATGCAGTCTCCCAGCAGGCCTTCGGTCTGAGGGTAGCCAGTGGTCTTCACCTGTCCTCGGATCTTAGACACAGTGTTCAGCATGTTCAGTTTGGCTCGAGAGGCTACGGAGGAAAACAATTGAAATACCTCATACTGAATTCATTTAGCAAGACAGTGTTGTAGTGGTAGATAATAGAACAGCATCTTCTTTAACAAAATAACACAATCTGTTTTTTTTTTTTTACCTGGGTTAGGCTGGAGGTATTCTGTTGTTTTGGACAAGAGCTCAAACACCGACTTGTTGGTCACCTCAATTTTCTGATGGGAGCAAGACAAGAATGTTAAAGGAAACAGTATAGAAAAGATATATTACAGTTACATGTCTGTAAATGTCTCGTTCTATAGGATATTTGTAGGGCTGACCCCGAATAGTCGAAGATTTGATGCTTCGATGGGCGGAGCCTGATTCGACTGTCAATCTCACAGTCAAAGCTTCGCAGCGAAACGAGGATCACGCCATTTTGGCAATATGGGGGAGCTCGACGTCTGATTTTACATAGAACTACCAGTTTTCTCCCAATTAGTTACAATATACATTTCAACGTTTAATGCTGTAAATAAACATGTAAAAACAATAAAACTTTCAATAAATCTTTTTAAAAGTGCGTAAATAAATCCAAATGTTTAACCCTAACCCTGGGTCGTCAGCGCGCATGTGTAGGCGTAGCATGTGTGTGTTGGTGGAAGAGGGACACTTGCTGAAGATCCATGCTTTCATTCATTCTTGCTAGTCGTTCTTGGAAGAATGAACTTGCAATGTCGCGAGCACACAAAACGCTGCGAGGCCGCCTGCATTTCTCTGATTATTATAACAGCCAGGCTTCATCCCCCAAAACAAAAAGCTCAGAATCGGGTTTATTGTAGGTTTTAACTTAAGATATATTTGCATACATAAAAATTATATAAAATAAAAGCAAATAAAAGGCAAATACTGTGACCACAACTCTACTGTACACTAACAATGTAATGTCTAATGTAACAATATTAATTATAATAATAGTAATAAAGAAAAGACAGTCCCCTTTCTTTCTATTTGTTTAATTTTTTCCGAAGTTTCACAAGACAAGATTTTTTTGTACATCACTATTTAGTTAAAACCTTACAAAATTACTCAGAATGTACAGACAGAATAACAGCTGTACGAAGGATAAAACTATGATACAGCTGTGGGTCTTTCCTCTGCTGTGTTGGCTGCAGTGGTCTGCGTGTCTGAGGGCTCTGTGAGCGGATCTGGCCGGCCGGCTTGTTAGCTTCCCCCCGCGGGCTGGTTCGCTAGCTCCCCCCGCTGACAGTTGCGGGGCGTCACAACTCCGAAAACGATTGAGCACATTTTAGATTTGCCATCATTTTTAGTAAAGCTGTCAATATTCGACATCTACACCGTTGGTTTCTCGCCTAAAAAAATTTTTATTATTTTTTTTTCTTTTATTTACAAATTCACAAAATCTCGTCAGGAAGTTATTTGCATTCTTCGAAACCATACAAACATAAGAGAACAGCAAGGCTCCAGTAAAAATAATAACAACAATACTAGTGATAGTAAATTTACATGTTAGGTCAACTGAGGACACAAAAAAATACAAAATTTAAACAAAAATAGATAATTATGAAATTATAAGCAAGGCACATTATTTCCATTCATTCAACAATTATTGTTCAGCTCTTCCTTCCATGTCACCGTAACTTTACTATGTCATACATTGTAGTTTTTAGAGTCTTATTACACATACGAAAGGTAGTAGATTTTTTCTTTTTCCAATAAACAACCAGAGAAAACAAAAACTATCTCAAGTTTTAGCTGAGAGTAGACATATTGGTTCTTGTATATAACTCCAGACCTATAACAGAGGTGTTGGACTGCCGTTTTGAAGCCTTGAGTTTGGCTGATAGGTCGCTGCCATGTTGATTTTTTGCTGCCAGGAAATCCCCGGAAGTGACGATACGGCGGAGCTAACGGCCGTGTGCAGAGATAGCTAGCTTTCTTAGCTAGGTGCAACTGTAACTCACGTTAACTGTCATTTTAATACGGCTGATAACTTTGTCTAGCGAACAACAGTTTTAAAACTAAATGTACTCACCAGAGAAAGTGAACAGCCAACTCCTAATAAGCTTTTTCAACGGTACTGGTTAAATTTACACAGTGCTGAGGGTACGAGTCGGCTCTAGCCTGATTGACAGGTTCAGCTGAGAAGTAGGGTCATTTTCCCATTATTTCTAATGGAGCCGGACTTCTTTTTGCAACCAGAAGAGTCGCCCCCTGCTGGATTTTCAATAGAATGCAGGTTTCAGGGACTTCCGCATTCGCTTCATATTGTAGACCGGAAGCTTCCCGCTTGATTGAGACAGTACTTGGGCCACAAAAGATGACGTTTCACAAGAACACAAGTACAGACAAGAACACAGATTGAAAAATTCCCCGTTGTGCCGAGTTGTCCGCACCTCGCGGGACTTTCGGATAATTTATCGCCGCTGATGAACCACACAAAGAATATTTTATCGTTTTTAAATAGCCAGCTACTTGAAATAGACCCGTGAGCATGCATGCAGTTGTCGGCAGCATGGCATGCTCGCAAATCTCACACAAGACCGGTGAATGGCAGGCGAGAGAGAGAAAAGGGTCTTCAAAAAGCCTCAGTTCAGGGACCGCAGCTCTTCAGCTTCTCGAGATTAAAGCAGAGCCACCGTGTGTTATCCCGCCCCGCCCGGAATCGCGTGCACAAAAACACACATGATTTGACTATCAGTCGACTACAGGCAGGACTTCACGATTCTGATTCGACTATGTAAATCCTTAGTTCGGGGACAGCCCTAGATATTTGAAACAGCCAGTTTCAGTTAATGATCCAAGCTGGTTAAATTTTACAATATGTTGAACAAAATGTGAAGATAGTTAAGACTGAAAGAAGTATGACTAAACTGTTTTAATTGAACAATTTAACATTACAATATTTACCACATCATCAATATATCAATTATTGCAGAAAATGACTACTATTTTCAGCAATTCTACTATTCTATAACTTTTATTTTGATCATATTTTAAAGCCAAAATAATTAAACAGAATTTCTTATTTGATGCACATTATAATCATTAACCACTTATATAATCACTTACTAATTGTTTTTAAATGCATTAATACTTAATTGTTTGTAATTTACAACTAAAATAAAGTGTATTATTGTGATGGCACATTACGGCCTACATACTCTCAAGACTATTTCAAGAAAGGTAAAAAATAAATATTAGTTGTAACACAAACTGAAAAATCTGTACCTCAATATATTTCTTTTTCTCATTGTGCACTGTGCTTCTATTATCTGTAAAGTAAGGCTCGTCTTGTTCTGGATTGCTTTACTGGACAGTCAAAGTGCTGCCACACCAGAGTTAAACCGTATCTTGATTAGAACCAAATGGTGAGTGTTTCAGTTCAGTCCATCTCATCTCCTACTATGTTTACATAGTCAAGTTTTTATCCAAAGCGACCTACAATTGCTATCTATGTCAGAGGTTGCGCCCTCAGGAGCAACTAGGGGTTAAGTGTCTTGCCCGTGACACAACTCTGACTAAACTCTTTACAGAGAAATTCAACCTGATCCCAAACCTGATATGTCTGCAGGCGTGTTCAGGCACACATGTCAGTTCATAAACTCTGTATTCATGAAAAACAGGATTCACCAACTCTATTAAAGACATAGTTCAACCGTTTGGGAAACATGCGTATGCACTAGTGAGATCAGAAGAGAAAATATATAAGTATAGAGCTGGAGTCAGGACGTGGTTATCCTAGCTTAGCATAATGACAGCTAACCTGGCTACCTACACAATCTAGGTATTGAACCTACAACTGTGCGATATGACGAAATCGTTTACAATTATGCTCTATCATTTATATCGCTGTGTTGCAAATTCCACACTTTACCGTAATATTTTGGTGAGGGAAGTTAGCACAACCTAAGATAGCTAATGTTAGTTACATTACTTGCTGTGTCGTTGTTCATTCTATCATGGTATTTGTCAGGGTGTTGGATTTCTTAGCTTAAGTTACCCCACCTTTATAATGCAGAGAAATATCTGGAGTTACAGTAGGAAATGCCATATTTAATTGAATTTACCAAAAATGTTCTATATCAGGATATGTATCGTTATTGGGATTTGAAATGACCTATACTGGGATATGAATTGTCATATCGCGCAGGCCTAATACACAAACCAATAAAAACTGGGGGAGATGTGTATTGGAACATGACAAAACAGCAGAGTCATTACACTGAGGTTGCCAGGTTTGGTACCATTGGGCTTGTACCAAGTCCAAAATTAAATGCAGACTGACAGAATCTAGCAGCCCACATTACAGCTGCTCAGAAGAGCTGGACTGACAAATGTCGTTTTTACATTTATGTTTATGTAGAGATTAAAAAAAATGATACAACATGTGAATCAGCCTTAAAGTTGTTGGTAGGTAGACATTTTTCAATTTGGACAGAGAAAGGATAGCGGTTTGTCCCTGCTTCCAGTCTTTATGCTAAGCTAGGCTAACCACATCCAGACACCAGCTCTGTACAGAAGGCCAAATATTCACCTTTTGGGGAGGCTGTTTCTCCTGTAGAGTGTAAAGTCTCAGATTTGACCAGTACACCCTTTCATCATAATCTGTGATGTGAAAACACAGTTTATATTCCCACAAATAAAATGTGTGCATCCTGGTCATCACTCAGTAATGAAATCCTAGTGCCCCATGAAGCGTCTCTCCTGGGTGGCCCCCGAATTGCAGATCACATTGCACTGTTACAGCAGGTGGTTTATCAGACATTGCAAGCAATCGGCACCGGAGCTGAGAAGCAACAAACATATATACTGCCCTCCATTTCCAATAGTTTTGTAATGGGGCTGATTTTAACACAAGATTTAGTTTGTAAACATTTATAGTCTGCTATTATGTTATCCTGAGTTACACTGTTCACAATGACAGCTAAAAATAAAGTAGAGCTTCAACTCGGGGGCTTCTCAACTGATGATTTGAATTATCAGTATAGGGGCTAGCCCCACTAAACACACAAAGATTAGATTGGTTAGATAATCTTCTCATTTCAAATAATCATGTTTCCCAAAATGTTGAACTATTCCTTTAACAATAGAATTAACCATTTGCAACAAGCCAAACACTAATTTCAAAACACTATTGTGGTCAATGGAAAAAAATGATGTTTTTTCCCAAGACATTAAAAAATATTGAATTTTAGAAGTGTAATCGCAATACAGCGATATCCTGATATTTTCATTATTATATATATTATATATATATATATTATATCATTTCATCAAAACCTCATACCGGCCCATGGAACCTATTATCTCATGCCAATGTTATATGAGATCAACCTAGCAAGTGTAACACTACTCATTCATCATAAGACCATGTCTACTAACACCTGTACTGGACTCACCCTCTCCATCTCCATGAAGTCTTCATCCAGCTTTGTTCCCTCTGCCCCGCTGATCTTTTCACTGAGTAGCTGCACAGACAAAGCACAGAGCATTATGGATACTTCAGAAACAAGGGAAGAAGGACAACATAAAATATGAAGCTGATGAGATGTGTCTTGTTGCTTTGTCAACACTGGGTGAATGGAGTGTCTGCATGGTGATGCTGAACACAACTGAAGGCACTATCTTACAACCTTGCAATTTCATTGAAGAAAATTCAATCTGCTAGAGAGCTTTGCAATCGAGTGCACAGTACACATATGTCATGCCACTTGGGGGTTGAGTTTTAGGATTTTCGACATCAATATGATGATGTACCTTAAATTGTCAGGTATTCAATTTGTTTGATCAGGCAACATTTGATCAGTGTCTTCTACAAGGACACTTCCCATGTGGACGACAGGATCCACCTCTCATTAGGGAGTTAGTGATTCTGTGGGCTCACATAGGTTTTGTTTGATAAAGTCCTTCCAAATCTGTTGTATCTGAACATAAATGTAAATCCATGACTATGTCCCGGCAGCTGTTAGCTGGAGTCTAAAATCTCCAGGATTTGTCTTAGGTGACATCATCCTCACAATCTGTCTCTCTGCTGTGCTGAGCTGTACAATATCAGAAAAAGAATGCTGCATGTGAAGGGAAGTTTTTTCGGACCATTTTTGTCTTCATTTAAGAGACAGGACAATGGACAGCAACAGGAAACGGGCAGAGAGATAGGGCGGCAACACGCAGCAAAGGGCCAGAGGCTGGACTCGAACCCGGGCAGCAGCAGTAAGAACTTAAACTCGTCAGTTGGATTTCAGTTTGATTTCGATTTGATTTTTCAGTAGTTCTACAACGATTATTGTGGAAGTTCAAGTTTATTTGAATGATTGATGATGATTTCATATTAATACATCTTTGTCTTATGTAGGTATGAGTGATGTACTGAATTTCCAGGGTGGACCGCATGTTTTCTGAGATCTAAATGACTATGCGCCCTCTGTCCAGGCCAGAGTGACTATTTGAATTAATTGATTATGACTGCCAGTGCTAATGGGCACCTTTTTTTACACAGAAATACAACATTGAGAACCAGGAGCCCTCTTTTACAAATGTGATAAGTTAACATTTTCAAAGCAAAAGAGGAGAGGAGCCACCATGTTGGTTGAATGAAAAAAAGTAAAAAAATGAAATTACATATGTTAGTGTGCTCTGAGTAAACTTTATGTTATTCTTTTATGGTGGGGAATATTATATGATGAAAATCTTATACAATCGAACTATTAAATTAAAGCCCAAAATAAAGTGCATTTACATGTCAACGTATACTAGCAGAACATCACGCTGTTCCCTGATGTGAACTGCATCCTGCAATCCTCTTCTATTGATGCATAAACCTGATTGTCAATCATAAATAAACAGCTGTCTTCCTCATTGTAGTAAAAAAAGGACACCAGGGAGGGTGCAACAAGCATTATTATTAGCTGCCCTCCTGCAGCCACAGCAGCAGCTTCTTCTCTGCAGCAACTGCTGACACGGCTCCTTTCTTTTGTTCCATTCTCACAGTTTATCATGACTTTTTCATGTGGCTATTGTTCCTACTCTGTAACAGATGTAACGTAACATGTAGTGAAGTACAATGCTTAATGTAATAGATGGTCCAGTAAAAGTAAAATTACCGTTTATTTAAAAAATACTCAAAAGGTACACACAAAAAAATTACTACAGTAGAGTTAGTGCACTCTTGCATATAGATAAAATATATTACTGTGAGGCACAGCACTATTTCAGACGTCAGATAACTATAGTAGGTAAATACATGTGGTCATATCCAACTTTTAATAAACAAGCAATGTACTATTTAAAAGAAAAGATGACTCAGGTTGTCATTGATCTCAATAAATGACTATAATCAGTGTGAGTGAGTGATTTGAATTTGTCATTTGTATTTAGTTGTTTAGGTCAATGACTGTTAATAAACCCATATTAAGCTATACCATATAAGGACATCCACAATTAACCCTTGTGTTTTAACAGCAGTTTTGAAATGTGTGTCAAACAGAGGAACAGTACTTTGACAGCATTCCTTGGCAGATTTGGCACTAATACTTAAAGATTTAGGGCAGTTGGCCAGTTAGAAAGAAAACTTCTGACTGCAGGCTAGTCACTGAGTTCATGTTCTACAACTGAAAAATCATTGTTACTGTAATTATGGGTTGCAATGAACTTTCCGATGAACCCACTTTCATGTCGTGGGGTAATTTGCATAATTCTTCTTTCTCCTAGCTTTTCCGGTCTTCTGCATTCGTGAAGCTTACCCTGAAAGAAGCAGGTTCTGTGAATGGAAGGAAACACCAATAAAGAGGATTTTAAGCTTTCGGATGGCAGTTATGTATTGAGTGACAGTCAAGCTCACTCCTGTCATATGAACAAAAACTACAGTGTCTTCCTTGAGGAGCAGATTAATAAAGTAGCTGCGGGTTAAATATAGAGCAGATGGTAATGATGGGTGTTCCAGCAGACAAAAAGTAAAAGTAGTCAAATTAGCAGCTCCGTGATCAGCAGAACCCTGAGATCCTTCCAGAATAGAAACAAGACTTGAGTCATCATGACGGGTGCTGTTCGCCTGTTCATCATGGAAATTTAGTATCATATATGGGATATGTAGGATTAATATAACTGAAATTCAGATCCCCAAAGACTTCAGTCTTAATATTGGCAGATGGTGTAATAACTAAGTTTCCAAATTCAATGGGAACCTTAACCCAAAGCCGCTTCATTTGAACATGATTGATGCAGTTTGTGTCACAACACACATCCTGTTTTTGAAACCCTGTTCTACAGCAGTGTTTCCCACACATATTTGTGGCATAAGGCCGTGACATATTGATTTTTTCTATTTAAAATGGGTAAAATCTAGGGCTGGGCAAGTTAACACGTTATTATCGCATTCATTTAATTAATGGCGACAATTATTTTATCACACGTTAACAATGCGATTAATCGCATTATGTGCAAACTTGTTAAAGTTAAATCTGATAAGTTAGTCTATAACACAACACTGTCAATGTCGGAGACCCACCTTACAATAAGTTATTTGCAAGCATGTAAGGATAGAAATATGTTATTATTTTATCTGCGTGTGTCTAAACCTAATGCTATCGTTAAGGAGCCCTACACAGCACATCCAGTGTTAAACGATGTCATGTTTTGGGTGTGAGTGCATGAGTTTCCTGTAAGGCTGGGTGATCTTTCTAATATCCGTTATATTCAAGTGTCAATTAATGAGGAAATGGCAGATGATCATATCATCATATCCGAGTTTTTCGTTGTGCATTTGAGTAATTTATTTCTGCATTAAAAGACGGAGGCGTTCTCCCAAACACACAGACTCCCCGAACTAATTAACCATCTAGACTGAGTTAACTTTAGCTCCAGACAAAGAGAACAGCAGGTCGATCATATGGAGGCGGTTCAGATGTGAAACAAACGACTATCCTCTGCAAAATATTACACAAAACGACACAAATCTATCCCTTCACCTAAAGCAGCCCCCAGTGCAAAATGAAGAATGCATAAAACATAAAATAAAAAATGTGCAAGTGCCACAATGTACATCTGAGGTTTATGGGGGAAAGCTCTCAGTCGCTACGACAGATTTCTGTCTATCAGATTCCAAAGAGGACATGAGAGGAGTGTGGATCCAAGGGGGAAAAAAGTGATATGTAAAGGCAACAGGTAGCTGATCTGTTCAATCTACTGTACTGTGATGTAGGCTACCACACGGTCAAATAAAGTGAGTCATTATTGATGTTCTTGATGTTCACGTTGGTTTCCCATGTGCTGTGGATTAATTACCCTTTCAGCCACTTGTATGTTGAAAGCAGCCGGTAATGAAGTCATCTCTGTTGGCCCCAGAACTGAAGTGAGCATGTGTGTGTGTGTGTGTGTGTGTGTGTGTGTGTGTGTGTAGTAAATTCACAGGTCAGGTCAACAAAGATGTGTGTACATAGGTAAATCTTTTTTATTATTCATCATTTTATTTCTACAAAAGGCTCTTTGGAGTGGCCTCCATACAGTCCGGCTCCTTCTTGAAATGATGAAGTGGTTCATGCTCAAAAGTCCTCTAGTCTCTCTGAATGAATGCCAGATACCAAATAATAGGTACTATGAGTGTTCAGTTATTACTTCTACAGCCAATGCAATAAGCTATTAAATCAATATAAAGGGGCAATTACTGGTGCTGTAAGAAGATCCTCAGCCTGATGAGTGAGTGTGAGAGGAGCAGGGTGGGGAATCACGATCGTCTTCAGCGTGCTGTATTGCTTTGTATCGGTAAATGATGACAGCAGTTCTGGAGCAAGTGTTGCTGCTGCTGCTGAGCCTTATGTAAGCAACCAGACTGGATCAGCATACGATGCACAGTACGACTGAGGCTTTGGGAAAGCATGGGGAGGGGAGAAGCTGAGACTTTGTAGAGTATTGTTGCGTTGATGCTGTATACATTTGTGAAGGTCACACATTACAATGAGCGGTAGCAAAAGCAAAGGAAAAATTACGAAACACAGCCACTTGTGCTTTGAAATGTCGTGAAGAACACACCGAGAATGAGCAGACCACAAGTGTAAAGAATTTCACAGCGCAGTGTTCCTGGGAGTCATCGCACACACTTGAGCACAGTTTAGCGCGCTGCACTGCTGGTCTCATGTTTACTTCACTGATGTTACATTTCCCTCAGCTCATCATACAGGGGAGCAACATCATCTGAAGCACTGAGTTCAATTAAATCCAGAAAAAACTCTCATAACTCGATCAGTGCAACTCGCCACTGACTCTGGCTAGTGTTGGAGTAAGAATTACATGACAAACACACCACATTTCTTTATCGTTCACTTTTACAAGATACCAATTATGAGATTAACACCTTGCAATTATGAGACATTTTCAAGTAAAGAGAAGTTTTTTAGTCACAGTTCTGTGATTCAGTTCTGGTAACTACAACAGTTGTTATGAAGAGCAAGAAAAGATCTACACTTCTGCAGCATTAGGACTGAGTCTTAAACCTTACTACTTCTTAAGAGAAATCTCATTGTACTATAGTACCAAGGATTGTTAAGTGATACTGAATTTTTGTATGAAATGCTTTAACATTCAGCTGCCTCCCAGTGATAATGCCAGACCAGGACTGCTCACAGCGTTTGAGACCAACGGAGGCCAGTTTGAGGACAAAATACAGTACAGTGCCGAGGTGATTTAAAGCAGCTCCGAGCAGGACTCTGACTCTGGGAATCACAAAGACACGGCGGGTTCAGGCAGGAGAGCAGTGAGTTTGTAGTGAGCCAAGTTGTGAGTAACGTTATATACTATGACTGAAGTTGTCTATGAAGTTTTGTACAGCAGTGACATAAAACAGTGATGCATTTTAGAAATTAGTGTTCTTGCTAAGCTAAGCTAAGTAAGTAAGTAGTAGTAAATAAGAGAGCTGCAGTCTGTTGCACCAGCTGTAAAATCAACTTTAACTGCTAAGTTGTAACTAACTTGCCACTTTCATCAGTTGCACCATCGCTACTGACGCTACAACAAGTCAATCGCAATCCAAACCCACATTTTACTTTCTGTAGTTCAATACATTCAAGCACAGGGCGTTTATTCAGACAACTTGGCAAATAAAAAGTGAGCCCTACTGCCCCTGTCCTAGTACAGGTGGTGTGAATGTGTGTTTTCCCAAGGCTCCTACAAGTGCAGCCAGCAGTAGGAGAGTTGTAGGCACCAAGTGGGTCAGAGCTTGAGTAAAATTAGCAGACTCAGAGTATAGAAATGAGCTCAATCTGGCTGCCTGAGGCTTTCTAGGACAGTGGGGGGTTTTACTGCAAAAACTGTCCAGGTCTGGTCTGTCCAGTAATTTGCTGTGAAATGCTTAAAGCTTTTTCTCTGAACAACTAAATGAATCCTTCTGAGAAAACACATGTGTCACTTATGTCTCTATGTTAAGAGCAGAGCTGGAGTCAAGACACGGTTAGCCAGAAACAGAGTGCACATAACTCCAGTGAAACATTTCACTCCATGTGTAGGTTAAACAAGCGAGATACACAGTGTGAAAATGAGGTGTTGGCAGATCATTTTTAAACGTGGGCCAGACTGTCAGTTTCCACCTGCTTCCAGTTTTTATGCTAAGCTGACTTAAACACAACTCTGTACTTAAAGGGCCCGATTTACTAACATCCCGAATACAGAGTGCTAAATTTGTTAAATGCATTCTAAATATTGCACGTGCAATTTTAGTACCTGTTAAGGGTGATTTACTAAGAATTATTGCGTAGATGACAACAGGAGCAAACACAATGGAGGTGGCAGTATTTAAATGAGGGTTTTGCATGTTTTAATGGTTTCCGGCATGGAGAGTCTGGAAGGAAAGCAGCCACTGCGTGAAAACCTTGGTTTGTTTCGTTCCGTGCGTCCCAATTATGTGGAAATCTGCTTTGGAAAACCCCGGCAAAAACAGATACAGTGTGCTGGAATGACCCAGATGCGAGGAAATGCCAGCAGGCTGGATGATCGTGCTTCATCCAGCCAAAGGGAACAATCACCGACCGTCCGCACAGTCCCCGGTAGCTCTGCGATCTCCTGTCCCTGTGCGCCCCATTCCCTCTCAGGTACCTACAGTGGGTTGTGTCGCTATTACGCCCGCCGCGCTGTGAACAGTTGGTGATCGTTCCCTCTGGCTGGGTTAAATTAAAGCACTACTGCAGCTGGGGGCTCTCCGCAACTTTCTAAATTCTTCCCTCTCACGCAGAAAAGAAGTCAAGTCGAAACGAAATTTGCTTCATTGGCATGAAAGTTAATACAACAGTACTGCCAAAGCTAAAGGAAAATACAATAACAATTCTATTCATATATATAGTTCATCGAATAAATAAAATAAAATAATTGTATTTCAATACATTGGATATAGAATAATGTGTGTCTCCTACTGGTAACAACAGAAGCCATCTCTGCACCTTCCTTTCAAACGTATCAAATACAGATGCTGTTGCACTCACGTGAAATTGCTTTTAGGTTTGGTAGATCACATTGCGTGTAGTAAATAAATGTATTTGCATGGTACGCCCCAAATTGCATATTCATTAAGGCAAAAGTAGTAAATGAACAACAGGTGCTATCTTGCGCTTTTGAAAGAAGACATTCTGCGTGCACACTGTTAGTAGATCAGCTTACGTGCTAATTTGCTGGTGATACCAAGTTCGCGCACGTTTTTACTCACGTAAACCTTTAATAAATCAGGCCCAAGGTAACACTAAGACATGGTGCTTTGGCAATATTGTTGTTACACATTCATGCCAATGCTAATTTGAATTGAACTGAATTGACATGGGACTTATTTATCTTCTCATCTCACTAGCAAATAAGCATTTTTCGAAAACGTTTTTTACAACGTTTCAAATGACAATGTAAAAGTGGTCGCTTGAAGTGATTTTTGTCCGGTCTTGTTTTAAGCCTGTTTTTTGCTAGCAAACAGTGTTTCCCACAGATTTTTAAGAGACTAAGGTGGGTGGGCCTCGGACTCTCTCGGGGGATCCGGGGGCATGCAAGGTTCTTCGTCACTTTGAACTTTTGTAAACAATGTTGTGCTCTAGTAAACTATTTGATCATAAACCCATTGTAGAGCTATAAATGGTGATGAAACAGCAACAAAAGTCAACAAATTTATTTAATGTTTTTCCAGCAACCCTAAATCAAAGAATAACTCATTTCTACACCATTTTATTGCTGTTGTTTTTTCTTCCAAATTTTTTTTTCAATACATCCAGTCCGACCCAGTTTGATAAATAATGTTGTATGTGGTTCTCGTACTGTGTAACATGAAGACTTCACATCCTCTCTTCAGTAGGACTCTCATACTGCAACACTTGTCCTTGTAAAGAGACAAACTGACAGGATAATGTCGCTAACCTGCTGTCAGCTCGCTCTGGTAGTACCATAAAGGCTTTAATACGTGTGCACTTGAAATTTAGGTGCGGTAGCTTAATCGCCTTCTCACAAACAAGTGACAGAAACTGACCATTAATGTTACCGTAGTTACCTCAAAAGAATAGTGGTTGGATGCCAAAGTGTGTAACCGTGCGAGCTTACAGCTGCACGAAGCTGACAAAACACAACGTTACGTCTAAAATGTTGTTATGAGATGTGTAAAAATATTTTCGGTTCATTTTGAAACTATGGCGGAGCAAATTAGACTTTGGTGGGCTGCCATGGTCTCGTTAATTAATGGGAAACAATGAGCAAATATCAGCATCCCAGTTAAAATCACAGTTATGCTTTAAACACACATATACTATATTGCTGTTGTGAAGATTATCTTAAACTTCAATTAACATATGGTTTAAATTGCATGGTGTTACATTAAAGGGAGAAAGGGGGAAGCGGCAGTGCTCACTGGGACAATGACATGCTCCAGATGCATTAGTACAAGCTGCAGTAGCAGGTGGCAGCTGGAACAGCAAATGACTGGTGCTGGCCCTGCTTTTAATATGTAATCTACAGATGAGAGCTGCAATTATCCTGAGTAGTGGACTGAGAGTCAATACAAGGCAACAGTCACTCTGAAAGTAACTGTTCTGATCGTCGGGGGTTTCAACATGAGGGGACTCTCCAGCGAGACATGATCTTCACAGTCAGGATGTTAGGGGTTTCTTTTAAGTCACAGTTCAAAAAGGCCACCAGCACTGCACGTTGATTTACTGTAATGTGTTTGATTGTGTGACTGTGTTGATAGTGTGCGCCGTCTTCCTGCACTCTGAGCACAGGTCTTTACAGACGGGCCTGGGGGAGCACAGGGGATACACACAATGCTTGTTCCTTCCTTTGTAGAGAGCAGCACAATATCTTTTCGCTCACACTGCTTAGTGTAAACAAACACAATGATGACCCAGCAACCAAACAATTACGCTGTAACAAGAGTACACACTAGAATGAAACATTTCCCTATCAGTTTCATACTTTAGTAGAACTTTTGTGGATAGTATATTAAAGAATAATTCCCATTTATTAAAAAACATTAGGCTAAGATTATCTGTCATGCTCTTTGTTGAAACTCCAGCAACCCCAGCCAAACTAACATGTTTGCCAAACTTATCAGTAAGTCATCATCCTCAAATCCATGTCTCTCACAACATTAAGTTAAATATTTATTTAAAGGAAACAAAGCACAGGCCTAAATCTGAACATTTGTGTTACTTATCCAAGGATGTCTTTCTGATATTCTAATATTTCCTTTTCATACAATTACTGATCGTCAGTGATAAATGTGCCACTACTGGCATTGTGAACTGCAAATGTGCCAAAATAGCAACAATACTAAAACGTGTCAAAGACTTTATCCAGAGGGAAATTGTTGTGCAGCAGTTGCAGTAGTTTGTGCACATAGTTTTCCTGTACAGTGAGAGATTATTACTATAACTACCAACGCCCTCACTATTAATAAAGTAGTTTACATAATCTGCCTGAACTGATGGTTTATTTACAATCTGGCTGAACATCTGTCTGCTCGTGTTTCTTGCCCAGTCTGACTATGATGCAACAATGTCACCGTGTTTCCAGAACTCCAGAACTTCCAGAATTACTTTGGTGTTTAAAAATAAAAATGATGGTTAAAACTAGAAAAATATGAGCCAAATAGCAGTAAATCAGAATTATTCATTAAACTACACTTACACCAAATCGGCCATCAAATTTTAACTCAACTTAACAACCCAAATTCAACTTCAGTCTTTTAACTTCCAGATGTTACACAGTCTTTTGCAAGCCAAGAAAACAGAGGTCAATTTTACAGCTGATGTCTATGGATTTCTCTGAAAAATGAGCTTATTTCCAACTTCCAAGTAACATTCTGAGAAACCACAATTAAAAACAGCTAAATATCCACTTAATTAATTTCAGTGCTTTATATACTGTGACTACATTGTACATTATACTGTATATAGACGAAATGAGGTTTACTGGCTATTTTACTACCAGAGCTGTCACGATTTCTACTTGGGCGGAGTCAGATATTCTGTTAATAAAAGAATAAGAATAAATAAAAAAGATATGTCCGGTCAGGCTTTGTAAACAAGGAGGAGCTTTGTAAACAAAGAGAGTACCCTCCACCAGACCCACTTATTACCGTGTTTTACCAGTTATAATATTTGAATAACTTACTGTTAACTAACTGCAATACATTTATTTTGAATAATTACACATATATAAATACACACACATTTGAATTTTTCTATATTGCATGATACATCACATTAATTAATATTGATTCAATATGTAATATTTCTTATTGAAATTTTGAAATTTTATTCATGCACCATGATTACACACTCTTTCTGATGACTTAATATGCTTAAATTGTAAAGCACGAAAACGGGAAACATGGAATTTGGAAAAACATTGAGCAGAATATGGCAGCAAATTAAAACAGATTTCATAGAGCCCTATCCACGGTTTCATCACCCAATATCTGCAGCATAACTGAAGCAAGCTCGACTCGGATTATTGCCTGTGCCCTTTAGGATTTGTTTGCCTTATTTTTGGAATGTTTGTCCAAGCTTGTTCATTTTGTGATGAGCTGATTAATAAACATTTTTGGCCCCCTGTTTCGTGTTTCTTGCCCATTTTGTTTTCCTGTGTCTTGGCTTCGCAGCATAATGACAGGGGCTTTTCAAATCTGTATAGCAATTTGCTACAAATTCCTTGTATGTCACAGCACAGTGCTAGTCCAGGCAGAGCAGTGAAGTGGCACGTGCATCAGCTGATGGGCATCAGCTGCCTGATACATGCTTCACCATCACAGGCTCATTCATCAGCTGCATGGCTACCAGCTGACTATCCATCCATCATCAACCGCTTATCCTGCGTACAGGCATCGGGCGAAAGGTGGGGTACACCCTGGACAGGTCGCCAGTCCATCGCAGGACCACTCACGCTCACATGTATATACATATGTAATTGATTAATGTCTTTAAGAAGAAATTTTATTTATCACTGGTCCCAACTTTAATATATATAATTTAATATTGCAAAAAAGTCCATTTTCATTCCTGGAAAAACTCATCAAACAATTTGAGATGCACTGGAAAAAGTAATATCGTCTTAACCTCTTGGGGGAAATTTGACTTCAGATTTTAAGGTTAATGAGAGAGGTTGGATTTAAAGCAAGGTTAATTCGATATTCCGGATTTTGCAGGGTGATAATATTGGTTCACAGTTCACACTACTTAACGCAATGCAGAGAGAATGTTCAGCTCACTTTTTCCCTCAGCCCCAGAAAGTGGTGGATCTTGTGGGAAATTAGCTAGTTATTAAGGCTTTCCAGGCTGGCTGGACTGTGTGCCTGCAGTGTATGGACGAGGGAAAAGAATGCAGAGGTCATAGAGTGACAAACAAGAGTGTGATGCTCTGCCTGTTCTGTGATCATGTGCTCTGTGACTCATTCTCAGTCTGTCACAGATCACACTTTTCCCTCAGTTAAGATTTGCTATTGATGGGAGGGAAAGTGACATGAAGTCAAACCATACGGACTACTAGAGTCAACAGCAGTTTCCCTTCAAAAGAATGTGGACTCTCTTGAGGAGGTGAATCACTGGCCTACACATACATACACTCAAGGGAATTCTGTTGTTGTGGGTTTGTGCATGTTAGCAGAACTATGGCTGAACCCACCATTGAGATCACTGAGGTCCTGACATCTGTATTTGAACGTGTATAGTATACATTACAAGTCACGGACAAGGTGGATATTTTACAAACACAGACCACGTAAAGCATAGGGATGCAACAATATGAAATTTCTTCGAAGAAGAATCCGAAGCCGAAACCAAATATAATGAAAAAATTTGCCGAACACCGAACAAGTACATTCTTATTTTTTCCATTTATTTTGTCATTTTTTTTACCATTACATAAAAATAGTCAAAATGTGCTTTTTACTCAGTGTTTCCCACAGGATTTGGAGAGACTTTGATGGGTGGGTCAGAGGCCCAAAAAGGTCCGGTAAAGTAAATTACATGTGTCCATTTACTGTTAATGTACACATGTAATATGTTTTATACTTTCTGTGAATATAATCCATTTAATCTTATTTCCATACTGACACCTTACATTCATCAAGTCCGACCCAATTTGATAAATAATGCTTAACATGAAGAATCTCTTCAGTAGGACTCTCACACTGCAACACCTGTCTTTGTAAAGAGCGACAATGACAGGACAAAGTCACTAACCTGCCTGCCAGCTCGCTCTGGTCCATCTCAGTGGATTACCCATAAAGGCTTGAATAATTATACACTCCAAATTTAGGTGCGTCGAGCTTAATCACCTTCTCAAAAACGAGAAAGAAACACTCACAGCGGGTCAGACCGTTTGTTGCCTTTTCTAAGAAGTCAGCCACAGAGGGAGTGGATGTGCTGGATCCAGTTCAGCAGGACAGTGTCTGCAAACAGCGAGTTTTGCGTCTTTGACGTATTAGGCTGAACACCGACAAGTGCTTTTTTTGCTAATTTTGGCCGATTAATTTCGGTGGCCGAACATTCGGTGCATCCCTAGTACACATCCCTACCACATACAACATTAATTTTAGTTTGTGGGCATTAAAACCTGCATTCACAGCGCGGTAATATGTGAAAATGTGAGATTTCTTTGCAGGGGGGGTACAATCACGATGTGATGGATGGATGATGGCATCAGCCCAACCCTAATTTTGTCCACTGAAAAACTTTTAAAAGCCTAGTCCCAATTAGAAGCCTGTCCCTTTTACTGGCCTGGTGTGGCTTGTGACATGTCATCTATTATGACCCTGATGTCATGTTAACAGGTTTTCCCTACCATTACAAGGCTTAGGTGGTGAGGCCCAAAACGGCTTGGGTGTTGGCCATGAATGTGAAAATTTTAAGCTTTTTGGGTGTTATTTGTTTATTAGCTGCTCTAGCTTTTCCAAATATTTGTTCACAGATCTCGTAATAATTATGATAAATATGACATGAAATTGCATATTCTTTATTAGAAAATGTACATGCAATGATGCAATGATTGAATACATTGCGATGATGTAAACTCAAACTAAAAGATAAAATGAATGTGTATATAATTTTACTAAATTATTTTTAATACAGTTTGGCAGGAGACACAAATTAGTCAGACAGAAGGAGAGGCAGTGATTACAGAGAGTGAGAAATTCATTGCAACATTTGACCTGATTCTCATGCTACTGTCCACTGACATGGTTTTCAAGCTATTGTTATTAAATTTTTGATCTCCAAATGTCTCAAAATGGACATATTTAAATTAGGGAAATCAACATTTTTGGGGGAATGCCCCCGCACCCTGCCAGCAAACTCAGTTTTTGGACCTCTGTATTTCTAAAACCCTGCGTACGGCCCTGAGCAGAACCATATTGTTTCACTGTTTCTTCTATAGGATCTGAAGCAAAGACAAGAAGACAGAACAGCACGAACTCTCTCTCTCTGGTGTGTGCTGTGGATATCAAAAAAAACAAAAAAAGATAAATCATACACATACAGAATGCTTCGGCTTCTCCCACCATTTAATATATGCAGATATGCAGGTTAGGTTAATTGCTGGCTCTAAATTGCCCTTAGGTGTGAATGTGAGTGTAAGTGGTTGTTGTTTCTGTGGGCCCTGTGACCCTGCACGGTTAAGCGTATTGAAAATGGATGGATGAATAGAATTGTGAAACTGAGTTCAGGCAGGGAGGTTTCGGCTCAGGATGTAGAGTGGGTCATCCACTGATCACAGGGTTGCCAGTTCGATTCTCAGCTCCACATGTAAGTGTCCTTGGGCAAGAGAGCCCAAATTGCTCCCAAAGGTCAGGCCAGCACCTTGCATGTTAGCTTACTGCCATCAGTGTGTGTGAATGAGAGGCAAATAAAGTAAAGCACTATATAAATGCAGCCATTTACAAAAATTTGACTGACATTTTTAAAGTAGTTATTATTTCACTAGGCCATGGCCTTCCTGCTGTTTTGAGCAGGGTTCTGTTAGTTCAGTGGCGGGTGGGATCAGTTGGAAAGTGGAGCCACCCAATGATTTCCAGCTGAGATCATGTACAAACAAATACGTTTAACATTTTGAAATTGTGTTTCAAATAGTATGTCTGTGTAGCTGGTGGTGCTAGGAGATCTGCTGATGGTCAGCATCGTTTTGATGCGATCTTTTACTACTAGCCGAGAAGTAGTACACAGCCCCACTTCCTAAATTACTTTATGCTGTTTACATGGTTCATTAGAAGGTAGGTCAGGTCAATTTATGTGAATTATTAATGTTAAAATATCCTCTGCTCAAAAAACAAAACTCCATTGTAAAAGCAGGAGTTTTATGGTAGGGCCATATTTTTTCACAGTAAAATCTTTAGTTACACCATCCCTGCCAGTCTTTTCAGATTTACTTTGATCTTCAGGCACAGTCATCATTTACGTAGTCACATGAAGTAATGAAGTGTTTGTGTGACTATTTTGGTCATGGGTTATATACTTTCTGTAATAAAACATACAAACAAAAAAAATCCTGTCAGATGGGACCCTGACCCTGGGACAAAATCTAATCAAATGGGGTTCCGTGGTCTAATTTGTGTCAGTTTAGGGGTCCTTAACAAGAAAAAGTTTGAGAACCACTGGTATAGATTGTTTCAGGAATGAATCAAAGCCTCCGGTGTTAGCAGGGAAACGGAGTTGTGGCTTGTGAAAAACTTTAGATTTTGTAAAATGCATGAAAATATAGATTAATGGTCTTAACTTTTTTTCTTTGGCAAGTGATCATGCTATAAGTGGGATAATTCCCTTCGCTGCGCGTCGGGCAGTTCTGGCCTCCCCATCGAGTATTAATTCCTGATAATGGGCACCTCGTTGGGCATTATCCCTTCCATGTATAAACACATACATATTATATAGCCTACATTCATACATGCATACAGACACACACAAACACAAATACACAGTACTGTACTACTCCTTGTGATGCATGTACAATAATGCAAGTTCTTAATATGTCATCAACTATAAATACTCCATTTTCCCAACATTCAGCCAGACATCTCAGAAACTCTACTAGAATTGAAAATTAATTTCTGGTGGTTCAAATAATGCTTGGGCACAAAACATTTAGTCATGGGACATGAATGAAATAGTTAATGCACAATAATACCAATGACAAACACTGAGCTTAAACAGGCTACAACGCTCAGCATCGCTGCAGAGTGGATGATAAGTCTACCACAGACATACTTTTCATTTTACACACAGACCGGTGCGGTTATCTGTTATTTGTTTGGGGGAAATTTGTTTTCAGTAGCGGAGACATCCCCTTGGACACACAAAGATTACACAAGGCATGCACACACACCAAAGCTGCTATAACTTCCATTCCCTTTAAGTAAATAGAGAATCTTCTGCTTCAGAGGGTTGCAAACAAACCCACACTAACTGCTGTAGCTGTTCTTCATTGATTGGATAGGGTCACTGAAAGGCAGACAGCTGATTGTACACCTTCTCAATAACACACAGTACAGTGTTGTCATAGTAGAGTTCAGGGATCAGGGACCACGCAGGTTCCATGAAAAGGCTATGGGTTCCCGCGGTGAGTGATCACTAGTTTGTCTCTATAATTTGTTTAACATCAGATAGAGAACTTTGAAGATTGTAATCGATATTATCTTGTCATACGTGTATAGATATAATTCAAAACCACACAAACAAAAGCAAATCTTTAACCTCCCAGATGTGTCATCGGTACAAAACTTATAGTGTCTCACGTGTGTCTGTCAGACAGGTCTGTAAATTGAAAAGCTTGAGATGTCCTTGGCTAGATAACATTTTTAAAAGAACCTTTCATTCTGCATTTACTGTATACCAGCCCCATTCGAATGGCGGCCCGCGGGCCACATTCGGCCCCGAAGCAACCTCCATGTGGCCCTGTGCATGATCTAATATATATGACAACAAAAGTAAACTATATGTATAGTGAATGGAAGTAGCTGAAGAGCGAGCTATATCGCTTCCTTCTCATCTTTGTTGAGTTTCACATGCGCTGTACCCATCACCGCCAATCAAGGCTCAACTGTCCGACCTGCAGCCTCTCCCCTCCTCTGTGTGTCTGCAGAGCGCCTCCACTCCACACACACTCCCGTACTTCAAGGCCATCTCCCAGGGCCCTCCCATTTTGTTGTCCCTCGAACTTTATAATGAATGAATGAATCGTCATACACAGATCAAAGTTTCGGATGCTTGTCTGACGTCACCTAAGTTGCCAGATCGTCGATGAAACATGATCTACACTAGTGTTTCTCAACGGGGGCGTGTCTGCCTGTCAACCGTTTACCATTCAATCCGACAGTTATCTAGTTTAAATACATGAAAAACGTGTTAAAACAGAGGAGCTAGCCTATTAAAGTCCAGGAGTTAATAACCAAATTAAAATGAATTAATTTATCATTAAGGTGAAAAGGTGCCACAATCACATTTAAAGAGGTTAATTCCCCAAACAACAGACACAAAGAGGAGGGAAGGCTAAATCATGTGTGTTGACTCAGCAGGGATGATATTAAGTAAGTTGATCTACAGGAGAAACATATTATAAAGCAATACAGAAGACCTGAGAGCCTTACTGCATTATATTCTGATATATTTTTATATTTTGAATTGTCACCTTCCACCTGAATTTTGTGTTTCCCATAAATAAAAACATTTCCACCATAAATTGGTGCAGATTGTCAGAATGCAGGAAATTAAGTCTTTAATCCTTATAATCCTCTGGGGGAGGACCCCCAGACCCCCTACTTATTAAGTGCACCATCCAAAAAAGTTTCTGAGGGGAACATTCACTTATTAATTAAATATAATTACTATTGACATGGCTTTTTTGTTCTCTGGGAAAGTCATAAAATTGTTTGCTATTCGTGTTATTATGTGCTTTTTTCATGTTTTTAATAACAATAGCAACAACAATAATAACAATAATAATCAAATCAACAATATTCAGGGAAAATATCCAACATGGGGGGGGCGGTAAGGGAACTTGATAATGGATAGGGGGGCGCTGGCCCAAAAAAGGTTGAGATCCACTGATCTACACACACCATCCACACACTACATACAATTTCAACCCATCTATCACTGCAGCTCAGAGTATGTGGGTGGAACTTTCTTCATGTGTTCAAGTTTCAGTGTGTGCAGGAAGGAAGAGGCTGCAGACAGTCAAGCAGACATTGTAATGTTTCCCTTTAAGCCACTCAACCAGATGTATCTAACCCCAGCCTACAAAACCATACACCACAGCTCTGTTTCAGGAAATCAAAGCTGCTGTCAGTTGTTGCAGGAGAATCATCTCCTGGCAAACTGTAAGTGAGTTAACAAGATTGTCTAGCTTACTGAAAACAGACAATCAGAAGACTTACAAGAACATGAATTAATCTTTTCTCAAAGGAAAAAAAAACACATCAGACACGATGGCATGACATTATTGGATTAATCCTCCTTCGTCATGCCTGGGCTAAACCTGCCAATCCAGGTAATTGCCTCACTAGGGGCCTGTCAAAGGAGGGACACAGTTGTTCGTTATCATCAGTAGTGTCATTAGCCGACGAGCTCTGGCCAGATCTAATGTAATTATTATTCCTTCAGTCAAGCCACATGGTGTGAGTGGAACACAAAATCATAATGACAGCTGGTAAACTAGCAAGCATGATACCACTCATATTTCATATTCATATAGGTTTCTCTGTTGTTAATTGACTCCTCGCTAAGCCATGCCCTGAATCCTCAGCTGGCCAATCACAGCGCAGTATAGGTCTTGCTCTAACTGAGGTCCGACACTTTCATGAATGTGCCTATTATTTTTTTATTTATATATTTTTCTAAGATATGGTGAAACGCTGTTCCTGGAGCACTTGTAATAGTTACAGTTGCTACCCAGAGAGGTTGACAGGAGACGTACGATTTACTCTCTTTCCAAAACCTTAAATAAATCCAGAAAAATGTCGGCTGTGGGTTGTTCCTAATGTGATATTAGTTAGCTAACACGAGCTAACTTCCTACTGAATGTAACGTTATGAAGCCCTACTGTTCTGCTTTTTTTTTTGTAATAATGAACAGAGGCCTACCCAGCTTTACAGGAACAGTGTTGATCCTTAATATTGTTGTCTTTTGTCTGAGTCGTCGGGGGATACAGTGGTTCACTTGTACTGTGTTATCGGTAGGCTTTAGCTTCTATTATTCATTTCTTTCACATCAGTTTAACAGCCTGAAGACAACCTTCAAATGTATAATGCAACTGCAAAACTGTCTGCTTCTTTCTGAGATTGCTTTTTCCAGCACTTTAGACAATATTTCTCTGGGGAGTGCAGTAATAGACAGTGGCAGCGCAGGCAGTTTGTCAGACTTACCAGTAACGAAGGGGGGCGGGGCTTAGCGAAGGGTCAATTCAGAGAGTTAAACTGAAAAAAATTCCACTGTAAACATTTGGTAGTCTCAATACACCACTGATATATTGTCAATACAGTTTACAGCCTGACTGATACAAAATTCTAGAGGACATTTCTTTTATCATCACTTGAGATTCTAAAAACCCAACAACAGCCCAGTAGCTCATACAGAGTTTTTTTTACATAACACATAATCTAAACATTTTTATATGGATCCCTGAAATTTGTTTCTTTAAATAATTGGGACCAAAAAAAAGGTGACGCTATTGACCTCAAACATATTTATTTATCTGCCAATATATCCACTCATACCCATACCCAGCTCATTTCCTGTCTGAGGCAACAGCTGCACCTTTGTCAAGCTCCTGCAGTTTGCAGATGATTGGGCTCATCTCAAGTGGGATGAGTCCGCCTACAGGTGGGGAACTGGCCATCTGGTGACCTGGTGGAGTCTGAAAATTATCTCTCACGCTGAAGAAGTTCAATGTGCCAAATAGTGGTCGACTGACATGGGTTTTTCAGTCGCTGATATTTAGAGAGCAGGCTGCAAACCATCAGGGCCAGGGTCACAACAACAGTCATACTTGCAGTACTTTTTTGATTAAATACTAATCATGCTGCCCTACTACAAACTAAAAGCTATACCAACAGCTGAACAGGGTATTTGGAAGTCGATCCACAATGGAAACTGCTATTAGAACCCATCCCATACCCATAATACTTCCTGCTTCATTCTGCTTCTGCCCATTTCCCCTGTATTTCTCTTTCCTGAAGTGCATAAACAGTAACTTTTCTATCAGGAGCTCTGAACCAGAAACAAATAAATAAGCAAAAGCAAAAACAAATAAGCTCTCCGTCTGTTTTTGGAAGATTTCACCAAACTCCCACTGCTCTTTATGCGATTATCCCCTAGTGCTGCACTCTATTGTTACAAGCTGTTTCAATCTGTATCTTATGCCAGCTGCATCTCATTTTCACAAATTATTTTTGAGTCCCATCTGAATATTTCTGCAAAAGTTTTTTCTAATGTTCTTTCAGTGTGACGAAAACATCAGCTACCATTTACATACAGTTCCTAACAGTTCGCTGCATGTGGAGCATGCTATGGTGAATAAATAATTTAATTTCCCTACTTTCTTAAGGATTTCTCTGTAGATTTCCTTAAATATGATGTTGCAAAAATCTATGTACATCAAGACCTTAGAAAATATAAGTTTATAAACAAAATCTAGGATAGAAACAAGGTATTTTCTCAGTGGAAAAAGAGAAGCTACTAATACCATAATTCACTCTTTGGGAAATCCTCCAAGAGGACACCCTGTTTCTGTATCTCAGGTATCAGTTGCTGTTCAGCTATGGGCTGTTGTACCACCAACATAAATTTGCTGATCCACGTCAGCAAAGCCACACATAATGATGATGAGCTGCTGAAATGTTAATGAGCTGAAAGGCTGCCTGAAAGACCGCCAGGTGACTGTTGCTCAGTCCCTCCATCACCGAGTCATTAAAGATGGATGGATTCTTTTCATGGAGGTGTCAGCTCTATCTCTATCTAGTGGCATTTTGTTTCTGCAGGCATACATAGGTTACTGTGATAACATGTTGCTACTGCAGAGTAGATTAAATCAATTAAATCCATGTGGCAGGTGTGCATGCACGAGACAGCACACACGTTGTGTACTCTGACCTGTGGTGAAGACATGAGGCAGCTCAAACCCTGAGAAACTTTCACCTAGATTGATAAGGAGTTTGGTTTTTAATAGGCTGCTTGACTATTAGCTTCAGAATGCTTCCGCCTTCATGACAGCAGGATACAGGGCACTGCGCCTGACAATTTTTGTAACTTTCTGACAATCCAAACATCACACGCACTTTATGCAGTGATTGGCCAGGTGTGCTCAGTGTAAAAGTAGAAAAGGTTCCCACACCTCTGTCCCTTTTCAACCAAGTATAACAGAGTGCTCATGTGTGTAAATTTGATCTGCACAGGATCGGATATTCAGCTGCTTATCGATTGATGCATCTCTCTACTGCTAAACGTTCTCTTTTTCCAGCGTCTCATATGAGGGGGGTTTGCTGCTTTTCTCTGTTTTCTATCATTTTAAACCAACTATCTTTGGATTTTGGCTGGACAAAACAAGACATCTGAAAATGTCATCTTGGACTCTACGCAATTGTGATGGGCATTTTTTTGTATTATAGCATTTTAGTATTATAACTAAAAGACTGTTTGGTGCAGCCAAAGAATAACAAACAGATGAATCAATAATGAAAACAACAACTGAAAGCCAACCCACAGAAAACCATTCAGTCCATCAGTGTTGACAAACAGGATTGAAAATGCACACTTTTAAAATTGTAAAACTCATCTTGATGTTGTGCACACTCACACAACACATGTGGAGATTTATGCAAAAGGCCAGATATTAGATTCCACTACAATACCCTAGCCCCTTTTCCAATAATAGTGGAAAAAGATTTAGATATGGTTGAAATCAACAGGAAGCGACAATGTTATCTTCTGCTGGTTGGGAGAGATTTTTACATCTGTCCCATTTCCACTTCAGGAAGCAGGTGAAATACCAAACAGTGTTTTTGCTTTACATGACATACACTATGTTCTGAAAACTGATCTTTTGCTTGCTTTTGTCCTGGGGCGATATGCCTGATTGATAGAGTCTGGCTGTTATTTTTAGATATTTTTTCACAGTGTTTCCAGTAGCAGGAAACCACTGAGGGTGGCCTAAATGTTAGAAAAGCTCTCAATTGTTTTACAGCCTTGACTTTGACTGCTCATCACTGCATGACTCAGAGAATAACAATAGTGAGATCAAACAGGTACCAGGAAAAATACGGGCAGAACATTCTGTTCAAGGGGCGCTTTACCTGTGAAATCACTGGCCACCAAAGGAAAAGACTCTATTAAATCTTTTTCATGTGTGCAATGAATAAAAAGAAGTGAGAGTGCATAAC
The DNA here is from genome assembly GCF_021292245.1 of Micropterus dolomieu. Taxonomy (NCBI): domain Eukaryota; kingdom Metazoa; phylum Chordata; class Actinopteri; order Centrarchiformes; family Centrarchidae; genus Micropterus; species Micropterus dolomieu. The sequence continues at coordinate 35,631,286 of NC_060169.1, read as the reverse complement.
ATCCCTATGTTAGAGACCTGACCTCCATGTTATCTCATGAAACAGGCTTTGAAACAATAACTGCATGTCTAGTTCAATGTACAATTATACAAGGAGCAAAGACACAAACCGGAAGTGGCAGGTTGACATTTAGCTCATGCACATGGGATAACTTCACGTGAGTAATTACATTCATATTCCCCTGCATAAGCCCAGGTGACCAGCATGCAAGTTCCTCTCTGCTGTGAGGGGAAACGCTAGTGATACTCTGAATCGAACTGAAGTAAATCTCCTGATCTATGATTCACACAGATGCTGGTCTAAGGTCATCACCAACGTCAGCACTTTATGTAGTTAGATAACTGATGGTATTTGGTATGGGAATTTCAATGACACACAAGACAGTTATAACCCGAGGCAAGTGGAAGGAATTTTTCACTAGGAATGAGACAGGGCTTGGAGGAACCTAACCAATTTTACAATTGCAAATTAAACTGCAGTCCATAAAGTATATTATTTCTTTATTAGATAATTTATACCGTAGCAACATAACGATACACCAGGTATCAGTGTGTGTGTTTTCATCTTTCACTTTATAGCAATCACAAAAAATGGAAGCAATGTTAATTAAAACAGTAAAAAGAGAAACTCAGCAGCAGATTGGCGACTATGACGTGACTATAGAATTAGTGCTGTGGATATAGACATTATGCTGAATTTGCCATGTGAAAACCAATTCCACAATTCTAAGAATTAAACTTTTAGCCTGTATTCGTATCTAGTTCATACAAATCCTGATACACAATCCTGATTAAGGTTTGCTCTTGGCGACCATGTGCTCACACCAAGCGGTAATCCCCGGCTCTCACAAATGAAGCCAATGTGGAAGTAACTTAAACCTGCATTCTTTCTAACGGCCAGCAGGGGGTGACTCCTCTGGTAGCAAAAAGAAGGCTGGTTCTATTAGAAATAATGGTAAAATGGTCCTTCTTCTCAGCTGATTTATTCCCTCATTAAACACTTTCCTAAGGAGTTTATGGTCTAAGTCTTATTTTAATACAGCATGATGTTCATTTAGTAAATTATGGTCCCATTTAGGGGAAAATAGACGATAGAGCAGCATATGCTTTAGGGTGGGGCTACCTTGTGATTGTGTGTGACTCGTCTCCACTGCACTGTGTACATTTAACCAGCGTCGTTGAAAGATTATTTTTAGTCAGCTGTTTATTTTTTCCATTAAGTACATTTTGTTTAAAGCCCATTTTTAGCTAGTTATTATTATCATCCCGGTTAAAATCATAAATAACCTGAATTACAGATGCACCTAGCTAACCTAGCAAGGTGCTTGCACCATCATCTCGTCCAAATATGGTCACATCCGGTGCCTGGTTGCAAAAAATCAACATGGAGGCAGCCAAACAGCAAAACTCGAGACTTCAACGGGTGACATCGCGGTGACTACGTCCACTTCTTTTATACAGTCTATGGCTCACACCAAACGTGAGATTTTTGGCCTTGAATTGTGTCTGTCAGGCAACCTACTGACTGTATGCCTTTAAAAAACAGCTATATTTAGATTCAAAAGTGACAATGCAAAACTATCATCTTAAAAAGTTTACTGTTAAATAAATTAGGGATGCACCAAAATGAAAATTCTTGGCCGAAGTGGAAACCAAATATAATGAAAAATTTTGTGAATCCCAAACATGTACATTCACATTTTTGCTTTTTTTTTTTTTTTTTACCATTGCATAAATTAAATAGTCAAAATGTTCTTTTTACTCAGTGTTTCCCACAGGATGTGGAGAGACTTTGGTGGGTGGGTCCGTACCATACGGACTACTAGAGTAAACAGCAGTTTCCCTTCAAAAGAATGTGGACTCTCTTGAGGAGGTGAATCACTGGCCTACACATACATACACTCAAGGGAATTCTGTTGTTGTGGGTTTGTGCATGTTAGCAGAACTATGGCGTGTATAGTATACATTACAAGTCACGGACAAGGTGGATATTTTACAAACACAGACCACGTAAAGCATAGGGATGCAACGATATGAAAATTCTTAGCCGAAGCCGAAACCAAATATAATGAAAAAATTTGCCGAACACCGAACAAGTACATTCATATTTTTTCCATTTATTTTGTCATTTTTTTTATATAGTCAAAATGTGCTTTTTACTCAGTGTTTCCCACAGGATTTGGAGAGACTTTGATGGGTGGGTCAGAGGCCCAAAAAGGTCCGGTAAAGTAAATTACATGTGTCCATTTACTGTTAATGTACACATGTAATATGTTTTATTCTTTCTGTGAATATAATCCATTTAATCTTATTTCCACACTGTATAGAAACCTTATTTTGAAAACCAGACGTTGTCACATGTCTATCCTCGCGACCCAGTTTGATAAATAATGTTGTATGTGGTTCTGGTATTGCGTAACATGAAGACTTCACAGCCTCTCTTCAGGTAGGACTCTCACACTGCAACACTTTGTAAAGAGAGAAACTGACAGCATAAAGTCGCTCACCTGCCAGTCAGCTCGCTCTGGTCTGTTTCGGTTACCATAAAGGCTTGAATACGTGTGCACTTCAAATTTAGGTGCGGCTAGCTTAATCACCTTCTCCCAAACGAGTGAGAGAAACACTCAAAGCGGGTCAGATTGTTTGTTGCCTTTTCTAAGAAGTCAGCCACAGATGGAGTGGATGTGCTAGGAGACAGTTCAGCAGGACAGCGTCTTCAAAGGGCCAATTGTTGGTCTTTCTCTGACGCTTTAAAATGTAATTGTTCGGTAAAATTTATTTGGTCTTTTGACTTATTAAGCCAAACACAGAAAGTGCTATTTTCGGGCAATTAATTTCGGTGGCTGAACATTCGGTGAATCCATAAAATAAATAAAAGCAAAGGCTTGACAGTACACTTTAATAAGTCCTAAAACAGACAATTGTCTCTTTAATAGCAATGCTTTATCTGTTGTTTTTGTGATAAAAGTTGAATTTACTACTTGGCCTGTCTTGATGTCTACAGTCACACATACGGAGCTGAAATCTTTAGGTGACTAATTATCATGGTATGTGGCCAATACAACAGGTCCAGGCCTGTACATGAAACCAGCTCTGGGGTAACTAACATCATGTTCTCACACAGAAAGGCTGATCAGGTAATAAACACAGTATTTGAGAAATTAGTTTGTTGCACACTAAGGCCTTTGAAAATGTTACATTCATGTACAGCAGGATGGCATTAAACTGATGGACACCAGAGAAAATCATGTACCTTTACTAATAAAAATATTTTTCATGGTTACAACTGAGTGAGATTCAATGTGCAGCAGCACTCTGCACTGAAGCTTGAAAAGGAATAAAACATTTTTCTCTACACACCCCACCCATAGGTCAGTGTCAGCTACCAAACTGTACATCAGGGAGTATAACCCAGGCACTTCAGTAAGGCGTGTGTCATGAAGTACAGTATAATGCTAAAGTCTGACATTTATGCACCAAATTATAAAACTATAGAAAATTTGAGGTAAACACTGATTGCACAAGTGGATGAGATTTACATACAGTAGGTAGCTGCTCTAGTGGGCATGTCCTAGAGTTCTGCACGGGCCTAAAAAGGGACATCCAAAGCATATAAAAGCCACTTTAAGATCCGACTCTCTCAGCCAAGACTCGACCCAGCTTAAGGGAAAGCTATATTTTTGCTTCATCCAGAACTGGTTGTTAGCTTGCAAAGCTAATGCCCACTGACTACACTCTATCTCTTTCTATTGCCACCAAGCATTGCGTACCTACTTGGAACACATGTCACTTGAAAATACTAAACCAAGACCAAGCCCAAGCTTGAAGCTCTAGTAAACAAAAATGGCCCAAACCCAAATGTAAATGCTCCGTACTTGTATAGCGCCTTTCTAGTCTTTTAGCGCTTTTACACTACATCTGCATTCACCAGTCACACACATTCATACACTGAGCCTAAGTGCTCAAACGGAAATTCACATTCATTCATACACTGGCGGAACAGCTGCCAGGGGCAAATCGGGGTTCAGTATCTTGCCCAAGGACACTTCGACACGCAACCAGGGGGAGCCAGGGATTGAACCGCCGACCTTCCGATTAACAGCCAACCCACTCAACCTCCTGCGCCACAGCCGCCCCAACACTTTCTGTCTGATAGCAGAATCCCTCTATGTCCAATGGCAAAATGCATCAGCAGGCTACATGTATGGTAAGGGAACACCTAACAGATGGACAACAAGCCTGTGAGGAAAACCTGATGCCAAACTCCATCCTAATCCGATCCATTTCCACCTGGAGTTCTGGTGTTGGCTTGCTTACTTTATCAGCAAAGGTTCTTAAAAGGTTTAAACAAAGCTTAAGACATTTGTGAATCATTAAGAGCCACTGCTCATTTAGACAAGCAGATGATCCACAAGGCAGCATTTGTTTCCAATTACCCGTTATCTAAATGTTAGAACTGGTTCACAGTTACTCACTGCCACCCACCATGGTGTATTTTGGTGTCAGGAGGCTGTGGGAAGCCAGTCCATTGTAAATGAAACTTTATGAGCGTTATAACATTAACAGTGCAGTTAGGCGTAGTGGTGGCATGGCCAAATTAAACAATAGGTACCTTTGTGTTTGAAATTGTTATTATAAGAAGGCGTGTTGGATCAATGTTTCTGATGGCTTCATGTTCATTCTACCTGCCTGTAAATAACAGTGAGTTGCAAGCGTGACAGGACAGCAACGCTACTATGGATACTTGTGTGACGAATCCTCAAGAAGGCGGGCAAAACAGATCCTTGGATAGTAAGACCGTTATCATGACACCTTTGCATAAATTAAATAGTCAAAATGTGCTTTTTACTCAGTGTTTCCCACAGGATGTGGAGAGACTTTGGTGGGTGGACAGAGCATAATTTGATAGCTAAATAGAATATTAACAGCTGCTGTAATACCGCTGTCTATAGTAAAACTAGGCTTGCTTTCCACCAGGGTCTCAAATGTAGAGATTCAGAATTAGTTCTCTCTCCTATAGAGATATGCCAAACTACATCAGGTCAAAATATTATGATATTTTTTTATGTTCAATAAACAAAGTATTTCCACTCTTCTTGCTAGCTTTTCCTGACATTATGATCCTTGCAAACATTTCATTGACTCGGGGGTTGATGGCAGGTCTATGACACAACCTGTCACATCAAACGAGTTGAAATTAAACGTTACGGAGATTAAATTCATACCCTTACAGTGTTATAGAGTGTGTTGATGTGCAACCTTAAAGTTATGTTTGCATAATAAGCAAAATAAATTTCAATCCACCGCACATGTCTTGCATCCTTCAAAGAGAACTCAGTCGACTCAGCAGCACAAACAGCACACAGTCTCCACAAAGGCTTCTTCACAAATGTATTATTATTATGCAGTAAGTTATTTATTAACATAGAACTTCAGTTCATTTGTAAGCGATCATCAACTGTGGGAGTGCAAAAAGTGGCACACAGATGATATTGATGATACTCCTAAATCATAATGTATTCTCACAATGAAGTACAAAATAATGAAATGAAACGTGGTCATAAGCCATATGACTACTAAAGAAAGACTTTTTATTTCATTTCACTTATTTTTATTTCCAGGGTGCGACCAGATCAGGAATAATGCAGCATTAAGACTTAAGTATTGCAGCACACAGTAGTGCAGATTGTTGGACTTTAAATGAGATGGTATTTTTAATTAAATTATACACTATGTTACTATATTATTTTACATTAAAGGGGGAATCTAATCTGATGTGTGCAAGAATTCTTGAATACTGAGTGATTGTCAACATTAAGCATTGGTGAAATTCTTGCAAGACACTTTCTCACGAAACATAAACATAAACACAGAAGACTGCACGCTGAGACGACGTTTTGACCTGACGTAGAGGAGACGTTAAAAACTGCAGGTGGAACGACATCGACGTTCTGACCTAATGTCGGTTCAACTTTCATTTTGACTGAAGCTTTATATTTTTCAAGTTTTCTTCAACGGCGAAATGTTCGCTGGGATATTAGCAGTTTCTCCCACAGATACTAACGTTAGCTTGGGAACAACAGCAACTAACGTTAGGTCGAACATTTGAAATTTTATTAAAGTACTGTGTTGCCAGATGAACAAACACTTTAAATAACAATGCCGAAATATCCATGGCATTTCACTGTTTTGTAAAGGCTCTTTAATGAAGTCAAACGGAGAATGCGTGTTTGCCTGAATGCGAGAACACACTTCATTGTCGGATTTTCTAGCGGACTTTGGTGTGACGCTGTCTCCCTACAGAACGAACTTATCTACCGTTAGATGGGAAAGTAACGTAACACACAACGTTACAGCTTTAAATGCCAAGAAACTACATCTAATTTGGCGCCACAATCCACCACAGTTAAATGTAAGAATTTAAAGTTAGCGTGTTAATGTTTTCTAACCACCTGGATCCTGATTCCGTTTACCGTTAGCAGCAGACATGGTCCACATCCTAACAATTGTTGTTATGAACGAGCAATAACAGGCGGCTCCATACCTGACTGGCTTTATGGAACTGTTTCTTCAGCCCGGCCACAGACATCTTCGACAAACGTGTAACGCTTCACCTCTGGAGAAAATGTTCCGTGAAACACCGAATAAAACTGATAAAATATCTACGTTAAAGAAAGAGCCAAGCGACTCCACTCAGCGCTGCACTCATCAGTCACCGCCGTTCAAGATTGCAGCAAGACCAGAGCTGAGTAAAGTTCCGGCAGCGGAGGCTGACAGAACCGGAAATAGTTTTATAAAAAAATAAAAGTATTTCTAACATTTTATTGCTTTTCATACAAAACGAACAACATCAATATTGTCAGTCGGGGTGCATTTGTACTCTCAATACTCAAGGCATCTCAGTATTCTTAATACAGTGGTTTTATTTGTGATTGGTGTTCTGACCAGTCCACTTTTCTAGGTGTTGTTATGCGTCAAATGCACATATGTTATACACCACAGTGTCATTCATCTTAAACAGTTGTATGTGGTTGGGATTTTCCATCATTTCATCAGTCAATCAACTTCCTGAAATAGGGACACTGCTTGCAGTAACCTACAAATGTAGAAACCTTAAATACCTTGATATAAGGTCCAAAGGCCTTAACTGAATGTATGTACATATACACTTATCAAATAACATTGTAGTGTTCTTGTGCAAAAAATTGAGAAAGCCCTAAAGGCACCACAAACATGGATGTGTTGGATGCTTCTTAGTTCTCTCCTAGCCTATACAATTGTTTGATTTTGGCCTACCATTAATGTGTTTGACCCTAAATTAATTCTTGATATTACTATTAGGCTGCTTAATACATATCCTTAATATTTATTAAATGTAAGAAGACGGTCTGTATACAATGTATTCTTTATTTCATTGCAGAGTGCAGACTAATTTTATATTCATTTATTCTTTTATATTTTCTCATGTATTTTTATAGTCATCAATTTTATTCATTTTCACTTGCTGCCTATAAGGTGTCTACAGGTCGTGTGACAGTTGTAAGTTTTATTTTAAAGTTAAAACAGGAAGTGGAATGTACGTGGTCTTGCTGAACTCACTGAGTGGCGGAGGAGGAGAGGGTTTCCTGAATCGCAGAGATGTCGCCACTTCTCAAATCCCATTGGCTGGCAGCTGCTCGTGCGGAGGAAACCGCGGTGGAGAGAAATGATCACTTCAAAGGCGTCGGAAAATATCTTGACAGCCAGTTTATGTTCTTAACACAAATAACTGCAGACAAGTTTTCAGTGAAGTTAAAATAAAATGTATATATTCACATAGCCTAGATGCTGGATATGTCAGTGAGAGAGAAAGGCTAGGGTGAATTAAGGGTCATTTATTTAGCCTAATATTTCTCAATAGACTTATCCCATATTTTTCTATTGATCTCATTGTGTCTTTCCCCTCTGCTTATATTGTAGATAAAGTACCATGTATGTGAGATCTCTAAAATCTTTTGATACCATGGTCCCTGAAGTTCCCACTACTTGTCTGAAGAATATAGGTTATTTAATATTTTTGCAAAACATGTCTGCAGTGAATTTATTTCCATTTCTCCACTTGTCTCTCCCCCTTTAACTAGGCTACTCAGCCCTGTCTCAGATCCCTCCAGGTGCTTCATGCTCCCGCATGGTGCTTACCAGCCTTATGGTGGGAATGAAATATCCCCCATCCAATCCACTTTTGTAAAGGACTCCCTACTTTCTCCCCACTCATCACAGAAATCTTAAACTCCTCTTGTGGCTCTGATTCTGTCCCACAACTGCTCAAACTGGCTGCCAGTTTCCCCTGACCCATCTCTAACCTTCTGCTTCCTGTCAAAAACAAGTCAAAGTTGTGTGTGAAACAGAACAGAAACAGCCGTCTTCAAAGTCCAACCACCTCCTCCTCTACAGCTGGGGGATCTCACATGCTCATCCTCCTGGACTTCACTGCTCACCTCCTCTTTTCCAGCTTGAACCCTCCGTCGGGTTAACCGGTAACGCCCCCTGCTGGCCGAAGTCTTATCTCACAAACTGAGAGCGGTTCATCAGAATCAACAAGGACACCTCCTCCACAGCTCCTCTGTCCCAAGTTGTCCCTCAGAGTTCAGTGCCAGTTAACTCTCAAGACGCTCCCCCATGGAAACATCATCTGTCGTCATGGTCTCCACTTCGACTGCTACACTGATGACTTCCAGCTCTAAATCTCTACTAAATCCATTCAACCATCCAGCTCAACCCAACTGCCTCACTAAAATGTAATCAAGGATGTAAGCAAACCTTTCTTAAACCTAAACGTGATAAATTCAAAATAATCATTATTCACTCATCAAAACCACACACAACTTCTACTTCTCCATCCCCACCTGCAGTCTGTCTCCCTCCCTCCTTTTTCTCTTTCGAACACCGTGCTAACCTCAGTACCAAAACTCTCTTTTTCCACTTGAAAAACATAGCTCGCCTTCACTGATCCCTCTCCTTTTCTGCTGCTGAACCTCTGATCCTTGCTTTCCTCACCTCCTTTCATTTATGGCACATCATCCAAAGTCCTCAATAAACTCCAGTACACCCAGAACCGCTTGCATGCCCACTCATTCTCTCTCCGGTGAGCACATCACCCCCCGTCCTCAGGACCCTTCACTGGCTCCCTGTCCCACAACGTATTCAATTCAAACTCCTTGTCATTACACTCAAAGCCCTCCAAAACCCTATCACCTTACCTACCCTCTCCACCGGCACTCTCCTCCTCAACCTCTTGCCCCCACCACCCAAGACCCTCGAACTCTCTGCTGACTGCACCAATCTGTCCGTCTTCAAGAAGTTACTGCTTTTTATGTTTATTAATTTAATGTTCCTGCTACCTAATATGTATGGGTAAGAAGACATTCTGATGCTTAGCTTGACATGTTGTCAATTAAATGTGTTTTATGTTAGAAGCTGCCCACATACTTTGACATTGATTTTACAATTACCCATAATTATTTTCTTCATCCCTCAATGTAAAAGAGGGATCATCCTCCGTGATATTAAGTTTTTGGTGTCGTACAGCTCTGAGGGAACAACCTGGTGCATTCTTTTTGACTTTCACACGTTGTTTACAAATCTCTGTGCTGTCTTGGGGATATTTCATTCTGTTGTTAAAGTTTAAAATTAGGTTAGAATCAAAGCACCTGCCAGTTTTATTTCCTACTGTAATAATGCTTATTGCATTCTGTATATTTATAGGTGATAATTGAAAGCAATGGCTGCAGATGTTTGTCCACAAAAAGGATTTCTTGTGGTTATTGTTGTTGGTTTGTAACACCTGAGCAGAAAGTGTATTGGGACCATGCTCCATGGTGATTTTGCACTGAAAATAAATATGATTTGATTTGTAAAAAATGACTTTAGTGCAATTTTAAACTGGAATATTGTAATATTCCGATGATGGACAAAGGTGAAAGTCTAAAGCACGATGAAGCTTCGTGCTCAGAAACTGAGAAAATAAGCACTAATGTCAGAGCTAAAACTCGCATGCGCCCTGTTGATTAGAGGATCCAAAACAGATCTTATAAAGACAAAACACCCTGACTGAAAAACAAGCCAGTTATGTGTTGTGCATACATTGTGAATTGTTTCAGATGGATGTAAGTCTGCATCTAAAACTACCTGTCCAGCTACATTGATAATGCACCAAAACCTTGGATTAGACAGAAAGAATTTCATGACTGCTACCCATTAAATGCATCACCTATAATGCGCTCGCTGCCGATGCAAAAAGCTACTGACTTTAGCAATAAAGTGAAATAAACTACAGTTAAAAATAACTTCTGTAAGTACTGTCAAAGAGACACTCAGAGTAAAGTGTATTACTGCTGATTTTAGTGTTGTCAGTGTATGTTTCCAAAGACCAAAAGAATCTGTAATGTGTAGCCATTTTGGCACATATTGTTATTTGGCGAATTGTTCTTAATAATCTTCATGGGACACGCAGAAGTGTTTATCTAATGCAGGCATAGAAATGGAACAACGTGAATCGCTGCCAGTACATACTAATTCATTTCCCATTGCCTAATGTAGCAACTATGTTTAAAATCCATGATTGTAATTGGCATTTTCAGAGGTTAAACATGTACTTGAATTCTTAGAGAAAAGGGGAGTTCCAAGCACAAAGGAAGCAGCCCTCCTCTCCTCACAATGGCTCAGACGACGGTAGAGAGAAGGGGGGGCTCCACAGAGAAAACACACACACACAAACACACTCACAAAGTCATGGAGCAGCCTCTTTGATAACACACACAGAAACACATTACTCCTACTAACTGCTCCTTTGGGTTGTTTACGTTCCAAGTCTCTCCTCCATGTGTTATCCTAGGTTGCACAAGGTCTCATACTTTTAGGAAATGGGAGGTGTGTGAACCCAATGGTTCACTACAGGAATTACTGTGGTAACTCAGTTGTTGGTATATAGGCGCATGGTATGCCTAAAGAACAACAAGGGCAGAGAAACAGTAAAACACGACCCCTGGACATTCAAACGGACTTTGTCCAAAAATGACAGGGCACGTGGAGAGAATGAATGTGTGCTGACCCCAACCAACATTCTGACAAACATTCACTTACAGGTAATTTCAGACCTGCCAGAGCCTGGAGGAAAAAAAGCCATCCATCCTTATAAACCAAGATTTGTTGGTTTGTGCGTGTGTGTTTGTGTGTGTGTGTGTGTGTGTGTGTGTGTGTGTGTGTGTGTGTGTATGTCTCTTTATTTCTGTTAGATAGCGAGGTACATACCAAGTGCTGTTAACCACAAGAACCGCCCTAAAGGTGGAAGGAAAGCCAGAATGGATTTATGCCACAAGGTGCAGGAGAGATCTTATCCAGGGAAACAAGCGCACAGGAAAAAAAGCGGTTGTCCTCGTGCAGGCGTGCTGATCTTCCTTGGCACAGGTGAACATTGCAATACTGACACATATCCTAATCTTCTATCAGAGTGCTTGGACTGAAGCACCACTGAAACTTGAAACAAACCTCACAGAAGAAGACAAAAGGTCTTCACTGGGCATCAGAAGAGAGCCCCACGCTTTGAAGACGATATTTTTATGATACTGCTAATCTGGCTATGCAAATGATGGTGGGTTAAGGCAGCAACAACACAAATGAACAAAACCAATTAATACAAAGCTACATGAGATACATTTTGTAATGTTTGTAAAAGAAAAAAAGGAGCCAGTGATTACCGATTACTACTTTCTAGGTTATCACACACCTCCTTTTCCAGACACACACAAAGAAGCAGTGGAGTTTGTGGTGTCACAGGTTAATCATTACTATTTACCCTCAGGTGTCAACATCTCTGGTGTTCTTAAGCTACTACGTTTTCACACACAGAGAGAAGGAACAGTATAGGTTTACCATTTGGAATTTTTTTCTTTTGCTCTGCCTGTTTAGCGTAAATATCCCCTTTAGGTCTTTTTATTCCACTTCTTGTCCTGTGGAAGTGGCCTAGTGTACGTCGGTGCATGTGACCTGTGAATGTGTCACACCTGAGAGCACTTTAACCACTTGAGGGTGTTTTTTCAGAAGCCTTTGTTTGGTCGTTCAGGGCGGAACTCATGGGTTACATGAAGATAGATGTCTTTTTGTGGGGGACGATGTTGATGTCATGATCAAAAAAGTGGGAACAGCGCTTTAAATCTGGCCTGGAGAACATGTTTGGGATGCTGCATATTCTGTAAATTTGGGCTGCTGTACATGAAATATTTAAGGTGGTCTAGTGTATATTTCTGTCTTTGGAGTGTTTTCTTGTGAACTCCACTCTTGGCTCTTTAACTTGTCTGCTGCTTATTGAAGCTCTAGGATGTTTATGACGTATCTAAACAAAAAAAACAACCATGTGAAACATTCTGGTCTGCATGGTCAGTAGTACTGCCACAAGAGGGCAGGGAAGATCTGTGCAGCGTCCATCGGTCCATCAGTTGGAAATCTGTGAACTCCATATGCTGCACCTTCAGGATTGATGCTCCCACTAAGGTTATATTATAGTGCCATATGGATTCTAGTAATATCCACTCCACTTAATCTTTCATTGACAGCTTTTATAGTTTTCCATAGGCATCAGTCAGAGCCTTGTTGGAAGATTTTGCTGTTACATGGGACTGAGGTCAGGTATGTTCAGTCTAAGTCTTGGAGAGAAGAGACAAAGCCGCAGGGCTGCTGTGTAACTCCTGTGATAAAAGTGGATGAAATTTGGAGCTCCGTAAGGGGAGACAGGGTGGTTGCCATGGGGCATACCTCCACAATCGGCGCCTAGCGCTTACTGTTAGTCATCATGTAACGTAGTAGTATCCCAGCCAGGCTGGCTGCTGATGGTAACACCACAAACCCCGACAGCTGATTAAAGGGATTCTAAAAATAATTTTGGGGGTTAAAAACCCTGTTGTATTACGTTCACAACTGCCAGGTGATGTAATAGAAGTAATTTGGTATAAAATACCACAGCTACATTTAGAAAAATATAGTGGAGTCAAAGTATAAAGTAGCATAAAATGGAAACACTCAAGAATTGTACAAGTACCTCAAAATTGTACAGTGGGAAAATGTCTCTGAGCTTAACCAGCCAATTATTAACAATGCTTATATGTATTGTGATTATATTATAAAGTTCATAGCTCCATGAACAAAACCTCTGTGGGTAGTGATGGATCACAACCTTGTGAGCATGTAGACTAAAAACAGTAATTCCTCAGTCAGGCTGAGCCCCTCCCATCCTCCCTCTGCTAGATAAGTGCTGTGAGGCTCCCACTGGTCTGCAGGATCCTCTGTCAGATAAACTCCAGGGCTGAAGGTTACAGTGATCTCTCCCACACGTCCTTCCAGAGAAATCCTCCATGCAGTAACTCTGTTCATCCATCACCCTCTGTCCTACTGGCCTCTCCACAGTTCAGACATTATTCAGCTTTTTAATTACATTTTGTTTGACTAGATTATATAGGACAGAAAAGGAGTCTTAGTTTTGTTAGTACACTATTGTCCCCAGTCTTTGAGCACAATCCACTGCACATACAGTATATTTTTCAAGGTTATGATTTCCCTCATTGTGAGCAAAAGATACTGTTTTGTGAAGACAGGCTAATTGCCTTGTTTGGGTTAATGTGTGTTATATTCTTTTAAGTTTCATCAAGGCACTAACCCCCGAGATCCATGGTTTTAATTTATTCTTGACTCCACATTTAGTTCTTGTGGTATTTCTGCACAGCTCTCCGCTGAGATCAGTGCTGAACAAACAGCTGCTGGGCCAATAATTTGAAATTTGGTGAAGTCTCTATTCTTGAACTGCCATGGTGGCCTCTCATGCTGTCTTCTCATTTATTCTTCTTTTATCAAACTTGAATTCAAACGCTTTATTCCTATAGGACAGAAACAAGTCAAAAATAGTCAGATAAATAAATTTAAGACCTCAATAAAACCAGATTTGCAGAATTGTTAAACTTAAATCTGGAGCAGCTAACTGCTTCCTACTTCTTTTTTTTGCGTCCTTCCCCCCTTTTTACCCCAATGCTTGAATTGATAAAGCTGTATAACAGCCACAGTGTCTGGGAGACTATACTAAGGCACAGTGCTGCTTTGAGTTAAATGCTATTGTCAGCATGCTAAGATGCTAATATCCAACAGATAATGTTTACTGTGTTAGTATGCTAAGATTTTCTAATTAGCGCTAAACAGTATCAAAAGTTTTGCCGGTGTTTGGTCATAAAATTATTTTGAGAGAATTAGAAATTTTTTGACCTGATCATCACCAGAGTCAGGGCCAGACATCATCTCCACACATTTACGACAGACCACAAACACTGTAACAGTTCTGCTGAAATTATTTATGCAAGTAACATATATTTTAGTTGCATTACTGTACACAAACACTGCTTCATTAAAAAAAAAAAAAAACACACACAAAAAAACCCAGCAACAAGTGCCTTCAGTTTCAAGAATTAGTAATTTGCTCTTTGCAAAATTAAGGCTGCAGGCAAAAGTATTCATAAATATAATTTCTGGGGTGTTTGTTTTGTAACTGACATTTCCTCAGAGCTGTCGATCATCATGAAGCTCTGGTAGCTCTGAGTAACTCTAGGTACAGACAAGAGTATACAGGTATTGATTTTCAATATTTCCATGCATGCACTGCTTTCCTACATAGCATGATAAAGTGTTAATGCAATTTCTTCATTTTCTAAAACACAGAATCAACTAAGGAAGGTATGTTTAGTACGTTTGTAATTATTTTAAAGACTAACCATGTCCCTTGCTCATGAACATATCTGTAATTTTGCAGAACCCTTTTCTCTTTCCGTTGTTCTCTCTTCCACCTGCTCTGTCCATTTTATTTCCACATTGCTCGGCCACGTGCACTCCACGCACTGACTGAACTGGACGGATGTGTACATGTACACATATGAGACGGGTAAATCATGTACATTTGATTTACCGGTCTCATTTTGCATTTTTAACACTGGGCTTATCTACAGTATCTATCTAATGTGGGTATCACACTGTGCCGGCTGTATCAACAGCAACATCAGTCCAAAATAATTGCAATCAGTGTCAGTGCCAAAACCCCAACCCCATCAGTTAGACCCTAATATACACACAGAGCTTCTGGTCATTGGTCACTGGTCATCTTCTGGAGTCCACTGTGTGTGTGGATAACATTACTTTTTATGGATTACAAACATTTCCCCCTTCCTGTGGGTCCATCACAGTTCGATTATCTGCTGTTGTTCCTCTTTTCCTCACAGCAGCCTTGATCCTGTGCTCAGACTGAATTATGTAACATGCTGCAGCCTAGATGGTGGCATCTGTGAAGTCTCGTCTGGAAAATCCTTTCTGAAAAACATAAAGACGCAGTACAAAAATATTCAGTGATTGGGTTAGACATTTACACTCAGCTTGTGCTGCCATCCACCATTTGCTACATGCTCTGTCCAAGCGGCGAGATAGTTACCTTTCTGATAGGGCTGCAACTAACGATTATTATTTTCATTGTCTATTAATCTGTCGATTATTTTCTAGATTGATCGATCAGTTGTTTGGTCACTAAAATTTCAGAACCCCAGACTACGTTGCTGAATTTAGATTATACCATACTTGGCTTCACAATTGCTGCAGCCTTCACATTTTCCCACAAACTAAACTTACTTTAAATTTAAGGGCCCTGTAACAGCCCTCCATATATCAATGCTATTCTTGTTTAATGACTTGTTTCAGCTTCTTCTTCTAATCTTTACGGCCCCAGTGTGTTTCCTGTAGCATTGCCCCCCAAGGTTGGGGTAAGGTCTTAGGTTATGGTTAGAGCTGGTTGGAGGTAGGGATAAGGTTGTGTTCAAGTAAAGGGGAAACGGAACACACACACACACACACTACTAAACAGTGTTACATATACTGAACAAAATTATAAACGCAACACTTTTGTTTTTGCCCCCATTCATCATGAGCTGAACTCAAAGATCTAAGACTTTCTCTATGTACACAAAAGGCCTATTTCTCTCAAATATTGTTCACAAATGTGTCGAAATCTGTGTTAGTGAGCACTTCTCCTTTGTCAAGATAATCCATCCACCTCACAGGTGTGGATCAAGATGCTGATCAGACAGCATGGGGACTGACCAGGGGTGCCTTAGGCTGGCCACAATAAAAGGCAGTAAAATACTTGCACACTGCTGACATGTCAACGTAATTGTTGGGTAAAATTTATTCAGACTTATTTGGCCGAACACCAAAGTTGCTTTTGTTGCTATTGTTGGCCGATTAATTTTGGTTGCCGAACATTCGGTGCATCCCTACTGTTTAATCCAGTGTCTTTTGGTATAACCTGCTACTTTTCAACCTATCAGGAGTCCTGTTTTTGTTCTTTTGTTGATATATTGTTAAAGTAAAAATATTGATATTGCAACAGAGTAAAAATCCTTTTTGTGCTTGAATTTCGTTTTGACTAAATGCCTTGTGCAACAACCCACACCCAAACTCTTCTGCCAGTCTGTCTTTTAGGTGAGAACATATTTTGTCCAAAGGTTGTCCGGAGGGTGGCTCTAGGGAAATGCTCACAGGTAATTCAAAATGTAAAAGGATTCGCCCTCTGGGAACCACGAATAACAACAGCAAATTTCATGGCACTTTGTCCAGTAGTTTTCCAGATACTTTGCTTTGGAGCAGTTTGTTTGTACTGTGAAGACAGGAGTTTGTGTGAACTGCATGAGATTGGGTTGAGGACAGACACACACACAGACACAACAGGATATCTATAAAATGTAATAACTTCACCATGGCTACCCCTAGTCACATAAACACATGGCTTTTGTTTGCTGTGTCAGGTTCAGTTTGGCCAGTGCGTGTGTGTGTGTGTGGTGATGGGGGAGGGATTATGCGGAAGGAACACAACAGTTTTCAAGGACTGCCAAGTCCACCTAACCAAAGTCTTCTTTTATTCGTCCCAGAAGGCACAAAAGAGACAAACCCAAAACATCTCAGCCAAATTCTCTGCATTCCTGCTGAGAGCAGTCTCTTAAAAACTAAAGCTCAACAAAACACTGGCACGGATTCTCACAAAAATGTAGAGAGAAGGAGTGTCATCACTATTTTAGACAGAAAATGACAATTACAAACCCCTATAAACAGCAGGCATTAGAGGAATAAAGTATTATCTAATATAGTTAGTGGGGCATTCCACAGCAGATTGGTAAAACATCCTTCTATAAAAGGAGCTGCTTCTCTTGTTCATGCCTGGTCTACGGTAATCCTGTTAGCCACTCACTTTGGATCTTTATCAACTTCATAAACTGGGGAAAACCAACTTGCTGTTGGTTGAATTTTAACATTTTGTGTTCATTCCTAATTTCAGTAATTCCCATTGTGCTGTGTGTGGGAAAAAAATCTATGACTGCCAGTGGTTTGACTTCTTTATAAACTGAACATCCAGCATCCAGCACAGTTGTTGGAAAAGTGACAATACAGCAAACTGGGAGCAACTTTAGACTGGAATAAATTATGAGGTGTAATGTGAATGGAGTCACTGGTGGTGATGAAGCCACAGAGAGTTATTAATCAACTCTACAGTTCCTCTGCTCTATGAAGTGTTATAGCATTGTTTTGGTTTCACAGCCTGAAATTTTACATTTACATTTACTCATCTAGCTGATGCTTTAATCCAAAGCGACTTACAATTGCTATACATGTCAGAGGTCACATGCCTCTGGAGCAACGAGGGGTTAAGTGTCTTGCCATTGTGTCTCAGGGACACAATGGTGGATGTGTCACAGAGGGGGACTGAACCGACCCCCTGTTTATTTACTCTTTTGTTCACTCTCAAAAGTCTCAACATTGTTTCTGGCAACAGCAGGCGGACGTTTTCAGAAAAACTCTTTCACTGAAATACAACAAACATGCCCCATGTTATTCCTTGTGTCCTTGTCTTGTGTTAACTGTCTTGCTATATGCCAAATATTAGTCAAAAAAATCTATATTCTCAGACTGATATCTCAAAGTATGTCACATTATGGAAGTGAAAGACACTAACTGCTGTTTCACAGTGTCTTTAATAACACTGTACACTATGTGCCCAGCACCAAATAACAGACAGACAATGTTAGCCACTAGCTACGTGAGCATTTTGCTTCTAAAGAGCCAGATGTTTTGGTGGAAAACACAACTAAAAGGAGAGTGTATACTGGATTTACATTCACCAAGCAGACATCAGATAATACAGATTTAAATCATAAACATGAAAAACTCTTAGGAGGATTATCAAACCAATAACACAACAGTAGTTACTGTCTACATATTGTGCATCATAAAAAGTCACTAGATACTTCAGACCTGCTGTTAACACGGTTGTTTTTCTGAATCCTGCTGATGGTTTGCCAGTGTGTAGAAATGATAGAATATAATTTGATGTATTGAGAGTCACCGTAACTCTTTACCACTACTAACTCTACATCTAATTTCTATCTGCTACAGAAAAATATTGGCATTTGCATCCCCAGATAAGGCATGGCAGAAGGCTAACAAGATACAGGCTTTCAGAACAATGGAGGGGGAAGAGGACTAAACGGAAGAGAGGAGTGGAGGTCAAGTGGGATAGAAAACAGAAAACCATCTGGTGGAGACAAAAGTGTCAGCCAACACCCACACATTCTGCTCTCTATTTAACTTCAGGATCAAGTCTTCCTTCACACAGTAGCAACATAAAATACCATATTAACAGTGCGCCTCTGTTTTTGGTTCTGTCTTTGGGGGTCGACAATCAGCAACCATGACCTTTTTACACAATACACATCATCCAAGAAAAGTATGTGTAACCTACTAAGGGCGTCACTTTGTGTTGAAAAGTGGTGGGAACATTGTACAACATAGGCTCAGATTAGGGGTGTGAAGAGACACTTGCAATATAAGGTTCACGAGAACGAGAGGAAAAGATGCTTAAAAAGTGTTTTAAAGATCTCCTCAATGTTGAGATATATGAGCGGGGACTATGGGGGGACCTCCCCCAGGAAATTTTGATCATTAAACACTTCATTTGCTGCATTCTGGTGAAGGTTTCTGCACCAATTTATGGTGGAAATGTTTTTATCTATGTAAAAAGAAACACAAAATTCTGTTGGCTGGTGACATTTCATAATATATAAACATAACAGAATATAAGTGAGTGCAGCTCTCAGGCTTTCTGTGTTGCTTTCAGATCTGTTTCTCCTGTAGATCAACTGGACTTATGTAATATCATCGCTGCTGAGGCAGCACATGTGTACTGCAGGCATGATTTAGTTTTCCATCCTCTTTTGTCATGTTAACAAGGAAAGAATTAAATACTAAAAGAAACTGTGTCAAGAAGTTGTTAAAGTTACTGATTGGTGCATACACGTTTTTGGGTCATTTTATAATCAGTAGCTTGTTTTTATATTTAGCTTAAGTTCCTTTTTGGACAATGCACATTCATTTCTTCTACAATTTAACTGCATTGCATGTTTTCTTAATGTGCAAATAAACCTTTCTAAAGGCATTTTCGTTTGTTATTTAACTGCAAGCGAGATATACATAATTTATTTTTTAAACAAATTATGTTTTAAAAAAGTGGTGGGGACATGTTCCCAGTGTAAATGACACCTATGTAGCCTACCCTACAATATTTGTATTATATATATTTGTATTGCAATATGTTACAATTTATTACACTTAACTATGTGATTTTAAAGTAGATGAACCTACTAACTTAACCATTAGTATGAATTCTTCCAGTCAAAAGTTGGGACTGATTACTGCTGCAAAACCTGTTAGCAGAAGTTTAGCTGGCTTTTTTTCTCCTTCATGGTTGGATTTAAATTTAGTTAAAGTGAAGGCTAGCTGTGGCTAGAGCTTACAGATTACCAACCCAGAGTGGAGTTAAGTTTGGTTTTTAGGTTTGTTATGCAGTTACTGAAAGTTTTTACATGATGTTTTCATGAAAAATTTATATTTCTATGGCATATTAAGTGAGTGAAACAGAGGTCAGTATCTTTTAATCCCATTGATGCATTTCTGAGTGAAAAAGAATATGTGAGCCGGGTTTAGTTACAACGGTGAAGTAGCGAATACAACACAACCTTTAATTCTGTTGGTTGAAAGGTGCAGTGATTTCAACATTAGTTGATCATTTTGCAGTCCAAGTCGAACGCAATAATTATCACTCAACGCTGCAGTTGCCCTCAGCTCTAGAGAGCATTTAGGTGTCTTTATTGTTTTCAAACTCCGCTCACCTCCACCTTGTTTCCAGACGTAACTGGCATCTTTTTTTTTTGGGCAAAGAAGAGCTGATAAATCTATGGTCATTGAATGTGCTCATGTTTTTGGTGAAAGGTGAACTGAACATATCTGTTTCTGGCAGAAAGCCCTGAGGGCATAACTTCCCATTTGGGTTACGAAATCTGATGGGCCACAGATCGGCAATGAATCTGAAACAACATATCGAGTTGAAGCATCCGACCAGGCTTGGGAAATATCTGTGAGTGAATGATGATCACAAGAAATCCCTAACAAAGGGTGGCACGGAAAGTCCCAAAAGTTCCTCCACCAAGTCAAACTCACAGCATTTTGTAAAGGAAAAAAGAAGAAATAAATGTGAACTAGTTCATTTTTTGGGACGTGAACTTAATTCTAAATTCTAAAGTGTGTGAGCTGAACTTTGAGCTAGCTCTTGTGAAGTTTTTGTGAACTCACTTTGTTAGTGAGTGTAATACTTTTTTTTTTTTTTTTACTGATGAACGTAAGCTATTTGGGGATTTAAACTTTTTTATAATGTAAGAATGCTGCTAAGAAAAGGGGACATCTCAAAATGTTGGACTTTCAGTACCTTTGTGAGGTAGACACAAACACACCTCCAAATGAATGCTAACGTTGTATGTGTTGAATGTTGTAATATAGTTTTTTCGACTTGTTAACCACCAAGAACAAATAAGATCGTTGCAGCCCTAATCTTTTTCTCTGTGTTTTGGCCTGTTTGCAGCTACTTTGTATGCTCTATTTGATTTGATTTGATTATTTTGCTTTTGCACAGTATAACGTCTGCTGGTATCTGCGGCTGTTGTGTCTCACCAGTTTGTAGTCTTTGTGCAGTTTGTTGTACTGGAACATGTTGCAGAGGACAGTTGAGGCAGCTCTAGCAGCTTTGAGACTCCCAGAGCTAAACCAAAACAAAGAGACAGGCAGTTAGAAATAAGGAGGACTAACAAGAAGGAAATACCACAGCATAAGCAGAGAACAAAACCTAATGGTAAAACACCCTAAAATGACCTGCAAATTAGCAAAAGTTCATGTTTTTGTGTGGAGGGGAGAGCAGTAACAGCTGCAGAGCAATGCCATAAACAGGAAACAGAGGTCACTGAGAGCTCGTAGCTTTGGTATAACTGACAGATTGTAGGACTTATAAAGATATAAAGAAACTGTAAGGAGCATAAAGAAAAACAGTTTTCATAACTTTAACATTATTAGTGAGTTGATACTTTTTGCTCACCCTGCTTTCTGAAGCAGCAGCTGTTTTTCACTGTTCTACACTGATATTTGAGGATTATAGTAGAAGTCAGTCCAACCTGTTATCATGGGATGTTTTGATGCCCACCAGTTTCGGCAGGCCGTTGAAGTATGAGATGTCCCGGGCTGCCAAGGAACTGCAGATTACCAGGTGATTGAGGGCTCCACAGATGTTGACCACCACTTCGCTCGGTGGCGTTTTCTGAAAGCCATCACTGGGCAGCTTGGATACGAGAACGTTCACCATGTTCTTAGCTGCAAGGACAAAGTGGGTGGTTGTAGAAAAACGATCTGACCTTTCAGTAATTTTTGAAAGTCGGGTTTGGTGTTTCAGATAATCTAAGGCTCATACTGACTGTGAAAGGGGCAATTTTACACATAAAGTTCAGTTAACTCATCATGAATCCCGAGTACTACTCAGCTGGAACTATAATTTATTATAATAACTATTATAATAGTTCCTCCTTGGCTACCAATTTTCCACTTGACTGAAGAGTCCATCTGAAAAGGCACACTGAGGACGGTATGACAAAACAGAAAATGAAGCAATGTAGCGTGTCATTCAATATATTTTATTTAACTAATATTTAATATATTGCCTCTGAACTAGTAGTAAATCTATTTAAATGCACTAATTATTAAACATTTCTTCATTTCATTTCTGTGATAGGTGACAGTTGATATGATAACAGAGTTTCGATATCAACATTAAAACTAATATCTACTTCTATCTTATAAAAGAAAACCGTTTTCAAATGTGGTGGATGGTGTCTTAACACAAGTTGCTGTACAAGAATTTTATAAGTAAGCAGTCTAAAATTTGCAAAACTAAGAATAAATAAGAGACTAAGAAAGTGCCCAAGCATTTGATTACAACTTTTGATACTCGGTGCTAGAGACACGTCACTAGTAGTGATGCGTCGGTTGCAAACAAGTTGCCTGTCATTAGATATTTTTGTTAAACGACTAGGAAAGTTATTCTTGACATATCACATTTTTTAATCAATATGACTTGCAAATCTATGTCTTACAAGAAAGAATGCAACTTAAGCAGTGACCTGCAGAAGTGGTATAAATAAAGAGTCTCCAAAAACTCTCCAAAAGGAACGGTGCCATAAGATCCGGCTCACTTCAGAGAGCCGTAATTCCCATCCCTAGTCACTAGCTTAGCTGACTAACTGATTCTCACTAGATGGTACTTATTGTTGTATTATGTTATTTCAACTCCTGCAGAGTCAACAGCAGCTCCCACACACTCAGTGCTGGGTTTGGTTCACTGTATACAAAGGAGGGGGCCTGTCTAAATAAATAAATCGTCTGCTGCTGTTCAAACCGAAGCGTAATTATGAACTGTTAGCACCCGATATTGAACTAATAAAATCATAGTACTACTGTCATTCAGAACCATACATTTACAACCCTTGGAGTACACTAATGTTGGCTGCTCTGTCAATGCAGAAAAATAAAACTTTCTTCTTCCCTTTGGTATACAAATCAACACAAACATGAGAGGATGTACACTAATTAAAAGAGTTCGACTTCAGTTCAACTTTAAAGATGTTACAAACAGAGAGACTTTCCAGCCCAAAGAAGTCTGGATTCAAACTGCGATTAAGCAATCCTAGCGTGCGTCTTACCCATGTGGTCTTTGTTGGAGGAGTGTCTGGCCAGATTTCTCAGCAGGCCGGTCAGAGGCCTCAGTTCCACGTCACTGTTGGTGTCTAACAGATCCAGCAGTATGGGCAGCATCCTCTCCTGCTCTATCACCACACCACTCAACAATGATGGCCACTGGCAGTGAGGGGCATGGAGCACATGAGTTTTTTTTAGGCGAAAAATTTTATTCCAAAGAAACAAAAAAAAACTATAACAAGACTAGATTCATTTTTGTGATATGAATAAACATGAATAGTACTTCTTTCTTGTGTGAGAACCCTACCCTGCCCTCTCCTGCAGTGATATTTTGCAGGGCTCCTATGGCAGCCTCGCGGCTGCTGGAGTTGCTGTCGCTGTTCTGCAAAACAAGCTTGTAAAGTCCCACCACCTTAGGGTGCCACAGCCACTCTGCTCCACTAGGCTGCCGGGATACCTCAGACAGTATGGACAGATTCTGGTTACGCTGCAGTGGAGGAAGTGAAAGAGACAGAACCTTTTAAATTTTTGTTTAGTAACATATAGTATGTTCTGTTGTGGCTACACATCATATACACATTATAGTTTTCTCTCACATCAGCTGCCTAATTTGTGCGTCCTGTAAACACACCCACATCAGGATGGACACACTGAGGCTGGATGTGTGGGCAAGCACAAACAGCAAGCCAAAATGGTATCTGCCATTACTGCCATTAATTCTAAAGGCAAAACTGTCTGATATGCTGTTTTTGGCCTGATGGTGGCGCTACAGGCCAAAGTATCTGGGGACCATTACTTCCACAGCAAATTTCATGGCAAGTGATGGTTTACTGACCTGTGCCCCACTTTTGTACTGTTGCTTTGCTCGCCAAGATTCCTGTTCTCGCACGGCACATATTACAATGAGGTTAAATTTACCACTCAAAATTCATTCTTCACACAGACAAAGCAGCTTCGCAATACTCGCCAGCGGCCATCAATTTTGTTTGCTGAAATTACAACTTTTGCTTTTGGATCAGCTGTAGCTAAATGGCTAGTTAATTAAGCTAATGTAATAGCCATTAGTGGGTTGAACAAACTGTCTCCGGCTTACTTATTTAATATTTCCAGCTGAGTCATTTGAAAAGGAGAATCTTGTAAAAAGCGTCCTAAATATGAACTTACAGTAAATGCACAATATACACAGTATATTCATGTAATGGGTTTAGCACACAGTCAATTGGCCATCATTTTTTCAACATATTTTGTTATAGACCAATGGTAGGAGACCCTGAATTTCCATACCAGGTTTCACTCTAGCCAGTAGTTGTCCAGATATCTTTCTCTTGATTAATGTGTTAGAATGATGAACAGATGGAAGGACAGATAACTCTCCTCAGGCCCCACTAAAGCAGGATAACAGTCCTCCCTGTTCACCCTTCATGTAATCTGGCTGGTATTTCTGATGGAAAAACAAGTAATATACTGTACAGTTAAACATGTCCTTTTGTCCTCAGGTTAATAGGAACATACAGTGGACCTGACGGTTTCTCTCCATTAGCCTAGTGTATTGAAATGAGTAATGTGATCTGCTGGTTGTGTGTGTCATTTTGGAAAAAGGATCCTCCCTGTGGACCTGAGGCCACTTCTAGGGTTTCTATCTGCTGGGCCACTTACTAGCTGGCTATAACTGAGATACCTGAAAGAAGCCTGACCTGCTCGATGTCAACATCTTGACCTAGAGCTTGACTTTTTATAGGCTCACACACAGCCAGCAAACAATATAGGCAGCTCCCCAGTGCCAAAATGAGTTTGTCCCCTGACATGTAAACGAACAGGACCAAAAATTGGATGGATAAAATTGATGTTGTCTATAAGAGTCCAAAACAGAATAACATGGATATGAATATTAAAGCAGTCATAAAGATGCATAAGCTGCATTTTCTCTTACTGTTTTGAGCAACTACAGTCGACAATTAAAGCCTTCATTAAGAGTGGATTTTGTTGCCCAAGGAGTAAGAGGAGATGAAAATCATTGGACAATGGTGGGGCTTCTGAAGACTGGTCATCTGGCTAAATATGGACGTTAGCACAGTGATAGTGACATACAGCGAAGATAATCACTAGCTGACACAAGGAGACAGTCTTGTGCCAAGCAGCAGGAATAGAAACATGCACTCAGAGGGATGTGATGGGTGTGGCTATGGCAGGCTGCCATAATATCCAACATGTTTCTGATTATATAAACTTTGGATCTAAAAGTTGACATGCATTTGGGACAAACGTACGTTCACCTCAGAGGATTAGTAATGTAAACACATAAAAAAAGATTACATATACATATGAAATGTAAAACAACTGTTTTGGTTGGTATGTAATGTGATTTGACTACTCTGCCTTCATATCACTGAATATAACCATCCTGATCATTTCTCTTAAAATTTCTAGTTACATTAATTGCCATTAACTCTAAACAAAATTTAAGATCTAGTATTTCGATTATCAGAGACCTTATTAGACCTTTAAAGCAGTATTAATTGATTATTTGGCCACTAGGGTAAATGGAATAAGCTGTAAACACAACTTTATAAAGTAATAATAGGTCACTTTCTGTAAATAGTCAAATGTAAGTCTATTAGTCGCTGTCTCTGTCTCCTTCACCTCCTGGGATCAATATCTGTCTCTTTAGCTGTTAAATGCCCCACTATGTTCACTAGCTAGTCACAAACTTTGTCTCTCTGCTCTTTGGTGCTGGGCAGGTAGCATTGCATGTGGATTCCACCGGGCACGGCCGTGTCTGTCGACAACGCCGGCCTGCGGCCTGGCTTTGTTCCGTCCTCTGCACTGCGGGTCGTAAAACTGAAAGAGGCTAAAACGCTCTGTAAAACTGAGAGTCAGCTAATTCTCTGTGGGTTTGTCACTTCGAATGACCCCTCTTACAGTGCACATAGTGATTAGACCCATTTCAGTATAAAAAGAAATACTTATAGGTACAACTAATGGATGTGTGGCTATCATGGAACTGCATGTACAGTATTGGGGCAGATCATTTAATAACTGGCAACAGCTGTGAATCTTACCTCTGTGTCTTTTTTGCTATACAGAGTAAAGCAGCCGATGGCCTCACTGTCCCTGGAGGCCGAGGCTCTTGTTGGGCCCTCCAGGCGGAGTCGGACTGAGGGCGAGAGCTCTGTGTACAGCTGGTAGGAAAGATTCCTCATCACACACAATGAATTCTCCAAACCCTAAACATAAAGACAATCAGAGAGAGAGGAGACAAATGGGGTTTGACAAGAGGAGGGTGACAGTGGATAATGCTAAAAGCAGTAAATAAATAAATAATAAATAAATAACCTGAGTGGATGCCGAAAATTGCACAACTGGGTAAGAAAAGCTGGTAAGATCATCCTCTAATCGTAAGAAACCTGATTTGAATGCTTGTTGTACTTTCATGTTTAACAGGCTCCTGAGGAAACATCTTCTTGTTTTCACTATTGGTTTGTCAAACTCAATACCACACATAATGACAACATTTTAATATTGACAAAACATGTCAGAAAACAACACACTGCGATCTGGATTTAATCTCTCTGTATCAGGAGGATGTTAACTGTTGGCAATACAGAGATTTGATCACTGGAAATAGCTCATGTAAACAGCTTGACCAAATAATCCCTGAAAGGAACTGCGTTACCTTTGCATAGAAACGTAGGTGGTGATGATTAATCATTTAGAGCCTAGACTCGGGGGGGGGGGGGGGGGGGGGGGGCAACTGTCAATCAGTTGGGTTGAAGGAGAGAGAGAGAGGGCTTAGGAATTTTTTTTTTTTTTTATTTGTATAACAACAACAACACAGTCTCTTCCAGGCTATGCTAATGCTAACATGCTGATGTTCAGCATTTTTGCATACGTACCAATGTCATGCTAACCCATCCAACAGTTGTTGAGACATTTCACTTAAAACCACAAATGTCAGGCTAATGGTAGTGCTACAGGACAAGTCATTCAAGTCAAGAGCAGTTGATCAGATGTGCAACTATAAGCCAATTTGTATCCCACCTGTGTTTTCAAAGGTTTTCGACAGAATTAAAGTTTAGCAGCTACTATCTAGAATCAAACAATTACATATATTTGTTACAGTATGGCTTTCATCCTAATTATTCCACAGAGAGTGCTAATTACATTTTATAGAATGGCTTAAATCCTCATTTGATATAAGTGATGCGGTTAGAGCAGTTTTCCTTGATTTAAAAAAAAAAACATTTTATTAACATTTATAATCTTTCCAGATTGAACTTAAATCTCTTCAACGGTTGAAATTCTACCTTTGTAACTGTGAACTATGAGAGAAATCATCTTTCTTAAAGAATAAAACAGGAATCCCACAGTTTTCCGTTTCAGCCCACAACTCTTCTGTTCACGTTGTGGAGCAGATTTTCACTCGCATGCAGAAGTTTAGCTGTCACAGCACGTGCAGTCCATAGCAACATGGTTTGAAAATATTACTGTGTCAGTCTGCGTTTCTTCCAGGGCTCAGTCCTCATCATAAGTTAATAAGTTAAATCTAAATATTAATGAAAAATGGATTGAATATGTTTCGAAGTTCAATATACCAACTTTACCAAACATGTTAAAATGGTGAGCGAGACCGCAAAAGCAAACTTAAATACTTTTAGTCTCAGACTGTTTATCACTTTATGCTGAAAATACTATCATGCATTCCATCTTAGCACATTAAAGTTATTGTGTAACTTCCTGGCCACGAGCAGCCGCAACAAGCCTATTAAGATGATGTATAATCATCTAATTAAAATTTTGGACGGGAAGCCGATAAGATCTCGCTACTGTCACATTCTTAAAAAAGTAAACATGCTGTGTGTTGATTGCTTGGCTCCTAAGGTGCTCAGTGACCTGGTGGTTCCTCTCATGGTTTCTAGGTCAGTGACACAAGGTGCATCCAAGTTCAGTCAACATGTGGAGCTCCCACAGAACCTCCCGGTCATGGTCTGTTTGAGTTCAGTTTTTAAAGAGGGAACAGTCGTGTAGTAATGAATGATGTGGTGCTTTTCTTTGAGTTTTATGGTCATTTGATTGAATCATTGTTTGTAGACAGCTTGTGTTTTGTGCAGTGTCTTGTACTGTCAGAGGATTAAGATTCATTCTCTGGGCACCATGAATGTCATGGCAGTAAATCCAATAGTTAATAGATAATTCAGCCAGGACCAAAACAGGAAAGGAGCTACTTGGATTCATTTATTGAGTAAAACCATCTAAATCCTTTTAGTGAATAATCATCTCGGAGAGGAAAGAACTAAAGCGTATGGGAGTCATCCCTCAGCTAGTTTAATTGCATCATAATGGTGAAACTGGTGGTTAGATTTTACTAAGTTTAGCGTGCGCTGAGAATTGACAGAAAAATTGAAAATTGACGCCTCCCTTTGTTACTGTTGCTAAGTCGGATCTGTCAGGCTTTTATCACGGCGCTGCCACTGTCTATTACTGCACTCCCTGGAGAAATTGTCAAATTTTTTGGAAAAAGTGATCTCAGAAAGAAGCAGACAGAAAGGTTTGCATTGTGTATTTAAGGGTTGTATTCAGACTGTATTCAGGCTAGCGTTAGCTAACTAACATTACATTAGGAACAACCCACATCCTACGTGGATTTATTTCAGGTTTTGGAAAGGGAATAAATCATACTTCTCCTTTCAGCCTCTCTGGGTAGCTGCTGTAATTATTACAAGTGCCCCAGGAACAGCGTTTGACCATCGTGGAAAAATACAGCCAAAAGAAAGCTAAAAAACAACACATTTTGTATGAGAGTCAATGGAGCGCAGCCATGAAAGTGTCGGACTTCAGTTAGAGCGAGTCCTATACTGTGCTGTGATTGGCCAGCTGCATATTCAGGGCGTGGCTTAGTGAAGGGTCAATTGAAGGAAAAGGAACTGAAGTTGAAACTGACAGCAAACTATAGGGAATGGTCTGTTTGAAACTGAAGCACCAATTCACCTCGCTCAACTCCTAAACCTTCATTAAGACACTATTCAGCATGACCTTTTCTTATACTCAAATTTATTTAGAATCATATTTTGTTGAAGAGTTTATATAAAGTACAGTTACAGTTAACAATCACGATGCCGGCTCAACGTCGTGATGTCTGTCAGCAATCGCCAATGGACAATGGCATCGTCTCTCGGCCCAACCCTACTAGCAAACCATAGCAGCACAGCAGATGGTGTATTAGTTAAACATCAATTAATGGGCATTTGACTCTGAATTGCAAATTTGGTTTATTTTGTTCCTTGCTCCCTGTCTGGGTTATTGATGAAGTCCAGATATCATCCTGAGGGTGGATTAGTGAGAGTCCTGAATTGGCCAATTGTCACTTAACGTTTATTGGTGTCCTCTCTGAGTCCTGACGGGGGTCCGTTTATGACCCAGAAGAAAGTGAAGACAGGATGTTTAGGGGAGTCCTCACAGAGCTTGTTTAAGGGTAAGAGAAAAGGCTGTTTGGGAGAGGGCATCAGTTCTGTGTGGAATATTTAAATTATTCACCATCGTCATATATCCTACAGCACGTAGGATAAGAAGGTTCTGCAATTTGAACATGGGGCTTGTTTCTTTGTGATGTTGATTCTACTTTTAAGGCAGACTATGTATGATACTGTATTATTTATGGATGTATTGTTTTATTTTCAACAGCAAGTTCATCCCCAACAAGGCAGGCAACTTTAACAAGGCTTCACGTAACGTTAAATGTCAAGGCAGCCAGGCGTATAAAGGAAAAACAGAGGTCTTAAAATAAGCTGCCAAAACCAAAGAGAGCTTGACTGTGAAGTGGTTACGTGCTGTGAGCCATGTTGCTACCCTGGAGTCACATGTCGCTGGATAGACCAGCAAGGTGCCCTGCTGTGCTGGCTTGCACACTCATTAAAGGCTCCCACATGTTCGATGCCCTAGCTGCATCATTAAAGGAAATACATTTAATGCAAATCAGGGAGAAGGTGACCAGGACAACAACTGACAATGGATCAAACTCCCTGAAGCCACTGATGAACATAAGGAGAATGCTCCAGATGTAGAAGGTCCTTTACAAGAGGGGGAGAATCAAGATGTCTCTGCTATTTTGAATGATAACACTGGCCTATGTTTTGGACACTGAAAGCATTTGCACACACACACACACACACACACACACACACATTTTTACTTGAGTAGCGTTTTTGTTTACTCTACCCACCACTGATAGAATCTGACATTTCCAGAACAGCCTCCACGTCTTAAAACTGAGCACGTCCTCCATGGCGTGTTCATCCAGTCAGGTGCAGGGAGGGTTCATGTGGATGTTTAACAGAAGCAGCATGTTTATCAATCATCTGCCAGTTGGTTAAAGGTTTATCCAAGTGTCTGCTGAGTTATTTTGGTCTGTTGCCTGTTGACAGGGCTCCTAACCCAAGTCAACGCCCGTGGAAATGTGCCAAACCACAATGAGTGAAGAAGAAAGTGAGTAGTTTCCTTATGTATCAAACATAGAAGAGCAAGTGTTCACCTACAGTACGTGACAAGTCATGCAGCTCCCCTGTACCTCACAATGAAGTAGCCTATATAACAAACCAATATTCCCAATTATTCATCCACAAGTGCAATTCCAGTGTAGCTGCCAGCTGAAATAACACCACCAAATAATTATATATTTACAACAGATCTTGAAAAAAACGCAGTAGTCAGCATCTGATATTTCTTCTTGCTTTGTGCCACAGAGATCCATTGTGGTCCAAAAACAACTAAAAACACACTGTTGCACTGTAACATGTTCCTTCATTACCATGAACACACACACTGTAGTTTATTTTAACACAATCCCACATACACTGTCCTGCTGCTTTAAACACTCACTACAGCACCAACAAATGCACTACTTATTCCTGAGTAATGTTTGCTAAAAACTACAGTGTCCAGCTTTTTTAGGAAACGAATGAGCATTTAAAAAAATAGACTATATATTTGTGAGATCCTCAGTAGGAACATAGGGCCGGATTTACTAACACCCCGAATAAAGAGTACTAAATTGCATGTGCATTCTAAAATATTGCACGTGTAATTTTAGTACCTGTTATGGGTGATCAACTAAGAATTATTGCGTAGATGACGACAGGAGCAAACACAATGGAGGTGGCAGAATTTAAATGAGGGAGGGAAAGCAGCCACAGCGTAAAAACCTTCATTCAGTGCGTCCCGAGTATGTGGAAATCATATATAAATATCCTGTCTGAGATTGCACTAAGTACTTGGGACAGCACACCTGAAAAACTGCTTTGGGAAACCGCAGCAGAAACAGATACAGTGTGCTGGAATGACCCAGACACGAGGACAGGGTGCAAACTACAGGGGAGCCAGGGAGAATAAGACAGGAGCTCCCCTAAAAACATGATTTGACATTAAAATTTTGGGGGGTCTCTAAAATATTGACAGTATGCTTTCTGTCATTAATTTCTATATTTCTGTATCATCATGGATCATGCGTAAAAGTATGCTTCATCCAGCCAGAGGGAACATTCACTGACCTCTGCGATCTCCTGTCCCTGTACGCCCCATTCCCTCTCAGGTACCTACAATGGGTTGTTTCACTATTACGACCGCCGCGCTGTGAACAGTTGGTGATCGTTCCCTCTGGCTGGATTAAATTAAAGCACTACTGCAGCTGGGAGCTCTCCGCAACTTTCTAAATTCTTCCATCTCACGGAGAAAAGAAGTCAGGTTGAAACGAAATTTGCTTCATTCGCATGAATGTTAAACAGTACTGCCAAAGCTTCAAGGAAAATACAAAAAAAAAAAAAAATCAATAGATATAGTTCATCGAATAAATAAAATAAAATAATTATATTTCTATATATAAGCAAGACACTTAACCCCCCTAGTTGCTCCAGAGGCGTGCGACCTCTGACATATGTAGCAATTGTAAGTCGCTTTGGATAAAAGCGTCAGCTAAATGAATAAATGTTAGCAGATCAGCTTACATGTTAATTTGCTGGTGATATCACGTTTGCACACATTTTAACTCAGGCAAACCTTTACTAAATCTGGCCCATAATATCCTACAGATTGGTACTGAGGCGATCCCAGCATATTTTAATGGACTGGTATCTATCGGCTATGCAAAGCAGATCAAATTCTGATCTTTACTGTGCTCCATCGCAGCCTGCTAGTGCCGCAATGCTGCTCTCCCTCACAAGAGCCAGGCTCTACAGTGCATGCATTACGCTGCATATCCAGGTGAGTGTGTGAATGTGAAAAATGATTTGTGACTGACTGAGGTTAAAGACAGAGGTTTGCAAAATAAATGGATTTGCTATCCCATAGTAGCAGCTTCTCTTATTTAGGTGGCACTGACCATCACTTTCACTGTTCCCCAAACATCACTCACAGGATGTTGATGTTGATTCAATGTGTATCTCACACATTGAATCAACATTTAGGTAAATATTATCTTAAGGGGCTCGGCTTCTGCAGATTGCCAACTTTAAAGGAAAAGACGTGTGCTGTAACCATAACGACCGTAGTGATTTTCAAATCAGGCATCGTTGTTTACGGTGTATAAAAATGCCACAGGCTATTACAGCGCAGGTCAGAGTTACCTTGTCATTTGCCATATCCTCTTGTTGAATGTAGGACACCAGAGAGTCTACCAGGCCTCGCATACCTCTCATCTTCTGTCTCGTCCTCTCGTTCACTGAGCTCAAGTTCCTATGCACACACACACACACACACGGAGAGAGACTTTTAAACCCAGACTATACTGTCAGAATGTAATGCAGTAAAGATGTCTTCCTATGATGAATCTTTGGTCTTTGAGTGATTTTAGCACAAACCTTATGAAGCTTTCTAAATCCCTTCAGCAGCACCTTCACAGCTTACTGCACTTACATGTAACTGTATCTCTGTCAAGAATAAGGTTAATATGATCATGATTCATGACCAAATTCTATATCAGCAACTGAAGGTTAATGCTACATCTGCATGAAAGCTGCAATATGTAAAGAGACTGTCTATTTAAATGTACCTTTGAGGGATGTGTTGCAGTGAATAAAGAACTGGATCAATAAATCATGCTGGTGTTTTGTTTTCAACAGAATCAACTATGTGTTCAATTCTTAACTCCGGTTCGTGGCTCTGGCTGGCATCTCCATATTAATGGGAGATGAGGTTCATGGTTTCTGTAGTTTTAATGTCATTCAACAGACCAAATTGTGTCCTGTCTCCTACTTGGCACCAAAGACCAGCAGAAAGCACGGCCAGTTCAGTTCACCGCGTTTACTAGAAGATGTCAGGCTTCACAGAGATGGGGTTTTGGAGAATGGTTGTTCTTTAAATGGATTTTTTAGCCATGCCTCGCCACAGGTCTCAAGCTGCTTCGACTACTGGATGGATTGTGAAAGGATGTAACTTTGGTGTTCCTCTGACTTGTCATCTGAAGCCATCCTCAGGTAAAAATTGTACCCTGATTTATGTGACCTGCAAAACGAATGACTTTCCCATCAGCCTCAGCTGAACTTTGGAACTAATTATCAATTAGATGGGGCAAATTAAAACTTTTGGTATGATGACATTTGTCTCACTCATAGAACATGAACATGTGTTGCATCAAAACCAATGTGCAGGGTCTCTGTCTAGTCACCTGAGGAATCCAGTGGTGTGGTAGAAGATGTCTCTCTCAGATGAGCTTAGTGGGATGTTGCTGCACAGAGGAATCAGTACTTTCTCTGTCAGCTCTGATAAAGCTTCTTTGGACAGCTTCTCCTTCAGGTTGTCTCTGGAGGACAGATTCCACAGGACACCTGCAACCACAACATGTTTTCATTCTGTTGTCCGAACAACTGAGTAATTCAAACCGGCAATATGTAGATACAGAAGATAAATCACTTAACAACACCTCAATTACTGAATACCGGACTGGTAATTATCAGTGCATGGACATACACTCTGGGGTTCAAAACAGAATGAAAGCAAAAACCAAAGCTACCTGTGATGGTCTTTTGAAGCTCCTCGTCAGGTTCGCTCAGGATGCTGACGAGTTGCATCACTCCACCGGCATCTACAAGTGCCGTCTTGTTGTCAGCGTTCTCGTAGATGAGGTTCCGCATGGCGCCAGTGGAGTAACGCTGCACGTCTTGGTTGTCACTGGAGAAAAGCCGAACCAGAGCTGGAACGCCATGCAGGGCACGGACCTGAGCGAGAGAGGATCAGGAACAACACACACCACACACTGTTAATACGCACATATGATGAAGACAATAAATGGCAAATAATGACTAAATGAAAAAAGCAAATGGAGCAAACCAAATACAGAGTAACAGTGCAAACGCGTTACCTGGTTTTTGGCATCATTGCTAAGGTAACACTGGTGTTGTATGTATGCAGCTCCCAGAACTTGCAAGGCAGCATCTGACTCAGACAGATATCTGACAGCTGTAGCCATGTCCAGACGCTGAATCCTACACACACAAACACACACACACACACACTAAGCTGTAAAAAAACACTGGCTATGACCAGCAGTGTATGGTGAGGCTGTAATCACACTACGGCTGCAACTAGAGATTATTTCAGCACCGATTCATCGGTTCATTATTTCTTCCATTTATCAGTTAATAGTGTTGGGTATCTTTTCAATTTTACTGAATCCGATTCTAATTCTACTTTTCGAATCCTGTTCTTATAGAATCTCAGTTCTGATTCCAACCGCTACACCACAAATCTTGCAGCGCTGTGTGACCTTCATCCTCTTCCTCCTTGCTCCTTTTCCCCTTCATGGCTAAAGTGAAATGAGTTTTTGTACTAGGGCGTCTCTGAGGACTCATATATATATATAACATATATATTGGAATAATTTGTAGATATCATTGGTTTCCCTTCAATATAAAGGTGAATTCCAGCTCATCTGTGTTTTAAGACGTTAACTTTAGCTTGTAGCTGGGAGACTGCAACAAATTGAACACGTGGCAATAAGTGCAACTTTTATGGACTGTAAAATGCTCACTACAGCTCACTGTGGAGTGCGAAATACGCAAAACATTAGGAACCGATAAGCAGAATGGAAATGTCTTAACAAATCCTTGTACATTTGGTAACGGTTCCAACTTGGAACCGGTTCACAATACCCAACCCTTTCAATTAATAATTTTGTCTATAAAAAATCTGGAAAAAAGTGTACAAATTAAGTTAGACATTTCTGTCACACTGATTTGCACAGTAATCATGATGTCACTCTCCTTGAACTTTTCACCATTTCTTCTGCAAGAAACTTTTGTCTGGTACAGTCAACATACAGGCAAATAAAAGAATAACAAGTCTCACTCTTCCAGTGGGTCGTTGCTGTTTATCGATGCTCCATCCAAGATATCCACTCCTTTTCCGACGCTCCTCACGCTGTGGAGGGAGCTGGCCCGGTGAAGGGGGGCTTGGTACTGCCCTGTCCCCATGGCGTGGTTGGCCCTGGACACGTGCTGCTTCCACTGTGTCCCCCAGCCGTCCCCTGCCATGGGGACCCCCCTGCCAGTCCCCACCCATCCCTCCTGGCCAAAGCCAGAGCTCTGCTGCTGGTAGTGCTGCTGTCGGTTGGTAATACGGCTGATGGTGCGGTGGGAGGGGCCTTTGTAGGTGTACTGATAGGGCTGCTCCTCCTCCTGCCAGTAGCCTCTATCCTGGGCCAGTGTCCCACTGAGACTGCGCCTTAGAGTGCCGGGGGGAGGCACTGTGAGCAGGTAGGAGGGATTCTCTGGAGGAGCCAACACAGTGAGAGGAAGCGCCTCCTGGTCTGCCTGGCACAGTGATTTAGAGCGTCTGCTTCTGCTGTGTGATTGGGACGTCTGGAAGTGGCTCTGGACCATGCTGGTTCCTTTATTCCTCCCCCGGGAACTGCTTTCCACAGCAGAGCGGGAGGAAAAACCAGAAGAGTGAAGGGGCACTGTGGCCACCTGCAGGGCGGGCCGTGTGGGGAGAAATAAAAGGTTGAATTTGCTCATTTTCATAGAACTTCCTTGCTACTGCAAACAGTTGAAGCTCTTAGATTACAGGCTAATATCTTTAGCTTGAAGCTAGTGAAATTGTGAAACAAAAAGGCGGTGTAAGAGGTTTCACATTCAACAGCTCTTCTCCTTCATCAAAGACAGGTTACCGTAAGCTGCAGGAAGCTCACTGCTGCCTTTGCATTGTTTGACTGGCCAGTTGAAAGCAGCAGACATGCGTCCTGTTTATATTTTTCTTCTCCCTTAACATTGTTCTGAGTTTGGCCAGCAGTGTTGGTCAGCATTTTCCTTCTCATTGACCCAGAGCCAGTTAGACCGGAGAGGAAACATTATTCATACACAATACTGGCTCATTGCTTTCAAGTGTGTGTGTGTGTGTGTGTAAGCTTGACTCACAGGTCTTCAGTAGGATGTGAGGATGTGATGTGAAGGGAACACTGCCCTACTCTTTTGGAGCTAATATTATGTTTAAGATTGCTATAGTTAACCTCTTTTCCAACTCATTTTAGCTATCTTGGGTGTGTCTGATAGTCTGTTCTGTCAGACTTCTTGTTAGTGATGTAGCTGCACTCCCATTTCTCAGCCAGGGTCAAAGCTACCATTGAGGACAAGGAGGTCATGTCCTCTGTATTTATTGTGTGAAGCACGTTTACATTCAACACTGAAAAAAAAGTTCCACATGATGGGCCTTTTACAGACTGATTTCAGTATGTTTAAAATCAGTATACCTAAATTTGACTACATTTATTTTGGCATTACTGTATAAAAAGCTTTGTCTAAATAAATTACATTCTAAAGTTAGAAAAGTAAACTGATTTAATTCAAGAAATATCTAATAACAAAATCTCCAAAAGTATTTGAAACTTTACAATCCCCAATGCTACAAACATTTCTTTCTGCACAAAAAAAGTATTTAGGTTTGATACCCAGCACGTTAATGGACCTGGAATTTCTCCACCAGAATTTTATTCCTGGCATTTAGGCCTTCATAATTAGCAATACAGTTTACAGAAACTATAATCAGTCAACTGATTAAATGCCCCCCAATGGAGCACTGGGGACTTGAGTATTTGTAAAATCCTGGCTACTGACCAGATCTCAGCAATTAACTTAAACGTAAACCACAAATTCTTGTATTAATATCAAATAACTAATCATACAGCACACAGTAAACGTTAACTGTGAGCTCTTTGTTTTCTGTTTTTGACCTCCACTATACTAAACCTACAGTATTGTTGCACTGATCTGTGATGGACAGTTGTTTTGAATTTCTTGTGGCTACAACAGTGTAATGCAGAACTGGCAGTAGTACTCACAGCCATGACACGGCTAGGTGTGTGTATCATGGATCTGGAACTGAAACCATGGGTGTGAGTAAA
Source organism: Micropterus dolomieu (assembly GCF_021292245.1). Lineage (NCBI taxonomy): Eukaryota > Metazoa > Chordata > Actinopteri > Centrarchiformes > Centrarchidae > Micropterus > Micropterus dolomieu. The sequence continues at coordinate 35,593,732 of NC_060169.1, read as the reverse complement.
GCTCTTTGCATCAGGAATGCTGTAGTCTGGACAAAGAGAAGAAAGATAAAACTTATTAGTGTTTTTGTTCAGTATGTCACTGTGTCAAAAAGATATTTAATATTCATGTTGGGGACCCTATTATACTTCAGTGGGGCTTTATTGGCATGGGAAACAGACTGTGACATTGCCAAAGCCAGTGTGAAATAAATTATATTTGCAAAAGTGATTGTGTAGACTAAACCATCAAGGGTGCAACGGTGATGACCTATTATGAAAACACAATATTTAATAAGAAAGAAAAGACACCGGTCCATGCTAACAAACAAACATACATTAAATTAGTTAAACATTTACCTGATTGAAACCACTTTCATGTAATTCATGTAAATTCCTTCTTAACTTGTAATGTAATTTGCTTAATAGTTTGAATTTTCCCTATTATTTCTATCCTGTTGTGGATGCATGTAAGATAGTTCTCTAACCATAATTCAGTTGTTTCAAAGCAGAAATCTGAAAATATTTAAGTAAATATACAATATATCATGCTTACACAGAATTTCTGTTATTTATAACAAGTAATACAAATTCTACATCAATAATAAGAGGCATTACAATATTCATCAAATTTCTATAATTCTTTTCTTTCAAAATGTAAATGCTCCGTATTTGTATAGCGCCTTTCTAGTCTTTTCGACCACTCAAAGCGCTTTTACACTACATCTGCATTCACCAGTCACACACATTCAGCCGCCAGGGGCAATTTGGGGTTCAGTATCTTGCCCAAGGACACTTTGACACGCAACCAGGGGTAGCCGGGGATTAAACTGCCGACCTTCCGATTAACGGCCAACGCACTACCTCCTGAGCCACAGCCGCCCCAATTAAATGTCTTTAATATTGGGCAAAAAGAGCACATTATCCTATACTATACTATTCTACATGAACATAGTGAGCTGCTCTGACTTGAACAGAGAGAGGAAGGGGGAGCGTGGCCTGAAGTAAATGGCTTGGGGAAAAACAACACACGCCATCCAGTCCTCCAGGACGGAAGGAAGGAGGGAGGAGATGTTGCAGGGAGGGGAGCTGGGCTGCATGCCTGAACATAAACATCACCAGGTCAGAGATCAGGGAAGGTATGTTCATATATGACCACCACAATAAGGAGAACACACACAGCATATAACCAACAATATGAACACAGGATCTCTTTTTGTACAGCAACAGAACCCCAGAGACTTACATAAGGCCTTGCCCAAAATTCAAAAATTGCCATTTTATCGATTCAGTGCGTTAGTATTTAAAGGACTGTTCCACTGTTTTAAACCTGATCTTCATCTCATTCAGCAGTTTGAGTAATTATTAATAAATGGTTTAAAGTTCATGCTGTCTCTGTTGCTGAAACAGTAAATCGTTTTGTCAACATCAAAAAGCAGCTCTCTCTACTGCCACTTGAGGTGACGGCTGACCCCAAGGCATTAGGTACAAGGAAGCAACGCTGCTTATCTAAAATCCCTGTCAAGTTAGAGCAGGAGCAGCTGTGGGCCATGTGGTCATTTCAGAGTCCGATAAGATATTTCATGCAACATAGCTTTAGTCCATTACAGGAAAAGTCATAAAACTAACACTGGAGGTATTTACTGTCCATATCTCTCATATATACACTCACAGGCCACTTTATTAGGTACACCTGTTCAATTGCTTGTTAACAAAAATAGCTAAATAGCCAATCACATGGCCGCAACTCAGTGCATTTAAGCATGTAGACGTGGTGCAGACAACTTGCAGAAGTTCAAACCGAGCATCAGAATGGGGAAGAAAAGGGGATTTACGAGACTTTGAACGTGGCATGGTTGTTGGTCCCAGACGGGCTGGTCTGAGTATTTCAGAAACTGCTGATCTACTGGGATTTTCACACACGACCATGTCTAGGGTTTACAGAGAATGGTACGAAAAAGGGAAAATATCCAGTGAGCGTCAGTTGTGTGGATGAAAATGCCTTGTCGATGTCAGTGGTCGGAGGAGAATGGGCAGACTGGTTCCAGATGACAGAAATGCAACAGTAACTTAAATAACCACTCGTTACAACCAAGGTCTGCAGAATACCATCTCTGAACGCACAACACGTCCAACCTTGAAGCAGATGGCCTACAGCAGCAGAAGACCACACCGGGTGCCACTCCTGTCAGCTAAGAACAGGAAAGTGAGGCTACTATTCACACAGGCTCACCAAAACTGGACAATAGAACATTTAAAAACGTTGCCAGGTCTGATGAGTCTTGATTTCAGCTGCAACATTCAGATGGTAGGGTCAGAATTTGGTATAAACAACATGAAAGAATGGATCCATCCTGCCTGTGTAATGGTGTGGGGGATGTGTTCTTGGCACACTTTGGGCCCCTTAGTACCAACTGAGCATCATTTAAACACAACAGCCTCCCTGAGTATTTCAGCTTTTCATCTCAAACTTGTTTCTTGAACATGATAATGAGTTCACTGTACTCCTATGGCCTCCACAGTCACCAGATCTCAATCCAATAGAGCACTTTTGGGATGTGGTGGAACCGGAGATTCACATCATGGATGGCAAATCTGCAGCAACTGTGTGATGCTGTCATGTCAATATGGACCAAAGTCTCTGAGTAATGTTTCCAACACCTTGTTGAAAGTATGCCGCGAAGAATTAAGACAGTTCTGAAGGCAAAAGAGGGTCCAACCCAGCACTAGCAAGGTGTACCTAATAAAGTGGCTGGTGAGTGTAGATATGTTGTTTCTGACTGCTCTAATGTTTGTAGGAATCCAGGGTTCTGTTAAAATTCTAATACTTTGCCATGTTAAATATCACACTGTAGAAACCTGATTCTTGATTCACTCAATTGCTCCCAAATTCTGCAACTTTGGCGCAGAGTTTTGTACTTCACTGCAACTGTTTTTAATTTTCTACAGCTCTGAGTAACAGCTGTTGTTGGTGCCTTCTACCGCAACAGCACTAACTCATGGGTACTACAGACTCATGGTGCTAAACTTTAGGTATTTGCCCAATACAGTATTTCAGATTCCACATAGTGCAAGTACTGTGAAACTATCCAAGCAACTTCCATTTCCCATGTTGAGGAACTTTAGGATTAAATGTCATTCATTACAATTTTAGAAGTTAATTTAAAGTGGCAAACAACACTTCCTGGATTAGAGGAACTGCCCACTTTGGGATTATGTCACAGAGACAGAGGAAACTGCTCTCTCGGTCCTGTTGCTTGCATTGGTTTCTTTTAGTTTATCTTCAAGCACTGGCTAACCTAACCATTTAATCATTAGTACCAGTAACTAGAACAACCGCTGGGCAGCCCACTAATGCTGGCTGACTGTCACGCAGTTCATTCTGGCAGTTGGCCAAACTTTAAACTCCATACAAACAGATCTCTTTGTCTAATTATGTTGTCCACATGTTTCTGTGTGTGAAAAGGCGCCTTGACATTTTTATTAACATAAAGTAATGCCAGTAGACTGCAGCTGACTACTTAAACTGCCAGTATACTGTCATATGGTTCAATAGCTTCAGAACCCCCCTTCCCCCACAGCTTTCTGATGTGGAGTTAGAGGGCGCTCTCTCTCTACATCATGTTGTATGGCGGCTGTAGCTCAGGATGTAGAGCAGTATGTAGAGCAGGTAGTCCACTACTCAGAAGGTCAGTGGTTTGATCCCTGGCTCCTCCAGGCATGTTGAAGTGTCCTTGGTCTTCAGCGGAGGATCTGTTGGATCTCCCATGACTTAAAATACAGACCTTTCTATTAGGGTTTTGGTCTTGATTCTACCCTAAATGTCTTTGGGCTTTTACTAAAAACAGTCACATGACTTGAGAAATCCAAAGTTTTACGACGTAATTTAGCCCATCATCCAAGATGGTTTTCTCTTTGACTTCTGCAAAACAAGAAGCCACTCAGTGATTTATGGTACCCACTACCCAGCCAAGCCTTTCCCAACACCATCTTTTCTCAATAATTTCAATCTTTGTCACAAGGATATGAGATTTTAGTCATATCGCACAGCCCTAAATGAAACGAAAAAAAATACTGACAAACTAAAAGAGGGCAATGTGATCAAATATGCCATACAAAAAACAAAGAAAAAACGAGCTTTCAAGTAGCTTTCAAGGGGGGTTAATGGGCCGGAATGATTTATTTTCCTGGAGTCTTGCTATGTTACCATGACCAGTTGAGACTCTAATAGGCAGACTTTGTTCCCTGTGTAGAGAGCCAGGCTAGCTGTTTCCCCTCCAGTATCCAGTCTTCATGCTGAGCCATCTGCTCAACAGCAACCAAAATCCTTGGACTTTTCAGGGGGATATTTTTGACCCAGCTTTGGCACTAAATGGTAAGGAGTTCAATAAACATTTCATGGCAACCTTACCAACACTTACTGGATCTTGCTCTGAACAGAAAAACCAACCAACGGACAGACAAATATCACCATCCTTACGCTTCACCAATAATGTTGCAAAAGAAAAGCTTGTACCTCGTACAATTTAATATCATTATTCTGCGACTGTAACAATGTAATCAAAGTCAAGGCTCTCAGTTTCTAGAATGCTTTACTAGATATTGTCACTGCCAGTAGTGCTATAACTGAGAAAAAAAAATATCTTCTCAACTGTAAAATTGAATCTTATTTTATAATCTATTCAATTTTCTCTGATGTTTAGAACTCAAGTTTTAAATGTCAGACACTGTATGACAGCAGGCCTTACCCGACTGGCGGAAGTACAGAACCGTCCAAAATAGACTCTGACAAGAAGCTGTGAAGAGGTGATTGGAAAGGAATGTTCCACACACAAGGTGGTCCGTGAGTTTAGGAGGGGCAAGGCAGCTAACTTGCATTTTTATCAAAATGTTTTTCACATTACAATTGAAAGACTAGTCTACAAACTTCTTCAATCACACTCATCCGCACAAGCATCTCTTGTGACCGCACATATTTCCACCTAAGTTTGCATTTTGTTTTGCTCTCCTCTCCCTTTCCATCTGTTTCCTTTGCTCTCATTTTCACTGTGACTGGACTCCATCCAGATTCTATTGAATTCAGACCGCAATGTGTGACACTTCATCCGATTTTGCAACACCTCTTTCTCTCACTTAACTGCATTCAACTTCAAATGTCACAAACTTCACACAGCAGTAGCGCACTGACTTTGACATAACGATAACATTTCACTTTTGTTACTACATGGAAATAAAAGCAATTTCACCATAATCTTAACTAAAATATTCTCCCCAAACTTTAAACACCATTTCAATGGTTTAGCCTTTTTACCACAAATCATCATATATTTTACATCACAGTCATTCTTCTGCAGAGTGATATTGCTGAGCTTCTGAACACTCAGTGCTGTGGTTGTGTTTGTCTCATATTATACAACAGATGGACTGTAGCTAGCACTAGCTTTTCTTTTTTATGGGTCAAGAACTGGTGATGGTAAATGCAGACTTTCTCTTGTGACCACGTCACTTCATATGTTCCCCTTTGGCGGGGCGATATGATATTTTTCCACCGTGGGAGCTATTCCTCAGTGTCTCTGCTGTAGATATAGGCTATGAAGCAAATCAGGGCTGGATTCTTGCATGAGTGTGAGTAGGTACAGAATGGTATGGTTATTTTTAACCATTTGTTATTTGAATTTACAGAACAATACTGTATCGTGATGTATACAATTTTTACTAAAACATTTTGGCTATATTGCACCACCCCTACTTTACCCCGCAATTCGACTAGCATGCGGTGCCGGGGCCATTGATGGAGGTAAGTAACATATCACCACATACATAAGGGGCGCTGTTACTGCTGAAAATAAAATAATAAAATATATAAAAAATAAGCCATACCTACAGTTCTTGCCTATACTTTGTGTAATTGTATGAACAGACTCTTGAAACTTAAATTGTGTCATCATTCACTATGTTGTGAGGAAAATGGCAATTTCTTGTTCAACATGTGAACATTTATAACTCAGAACCATCCTGCCTGGAACCTGTGATGTCATTTAAGTGGAGAAACAGGAAAACAGGAAATGACACTCTTGCAGGTTCTCTTAGCGCACAAATACATATATGTGTATTAGGTGGACAATAGACATTGGAAAAACAACTATTCTGACCTAATTTACATATTTTGGGTAAAGTTTTATATGATTTACACTTTGTTGTATTTTATACATTTATAAATATGCCATCTCCTATCAAACAACTTTGAAATGGTTAGAATCAATGGCTTTGTATAGCCAACTGACATGATAATCATCCAGGAATAAAATGACTAACATTCATGGGAAATTACTTAATGGCCACTAAAGTCCTGCGATATCAATCCTCTGAACAGCCTCGGACTGGACCACAGAAACAAACATGTTTAGCTTTAACACAGGGATGCTATAGCTGTCTTATGATATTCCTGCCATAACGTGTTCCATCTATTTTCAGAGCTAAACTTGGACCGCCACAGTACTGAACAGGAGTCTCTATTTAGCTGATCATCAAGTCAAGTGACCATGAGAGCAGCAATAGTAATGATGATGTGGATTTTCCAAATACCACATCATCACTTCCCAGAATTTTTTGTGTGTAACAGATTTCCCCATCCTGGTTGCATAACAACTCACATTTCACATCTGTTGTTGTTTTGTGTTGAGATGTGAGTGGCCTTGACTGTATCAGCAATAGTGTGTGTATTTATTCTAAACTGTTTGGTTTGGCACATGACATTCATCTTGGTATGCGACTTTCTTTGCTTCGAATATGCCCCTAGCACAATATAGCTAAATTGTCAAATAAGCTTAATTCTGTCTAATTGCATCTACAATTTAGCAAATTCAGGAGATAAACTTCTTAACCCCTTCATGCCTGAATTTACTTACAAATATATAAGAAAATGTATTATTTACGCTTTCATTTGCTTTCAAGCTGATGCTAAATTAAGTGGAGATTGTTAATTTGCCTATAGAACATAGAAAAGATATAGATTCAGGTATGATGTAGGTATGATGCAAATTAGCGACAACAGGCATAAACAAGAAACCAGTGCTTGCAAAAGGTTCCTAGGTGCTGATGCACGAATATGCACAAACAGACATAGGGAGAATACATACGCTACCTCGGCTGCAGTCTGATAGGAAGCGGTGTGATGCGGATTCACGACAATCTGCGTTAAGGGGTTAAAGAAGAAAAAGTCAAAAAACAAAGCAGCAGAAGCATGACATTTCTCATGATGCAACTGGACAGACTGCCTCCTAAATGCCCACTCCTGTCACCTTCAGTTTGCAAAGCAGGTTTTCTGTTAAAAAAAGTTTTAAGCCTAAGCTGAGATACAGTGACCCCTGGTGACATCATCAGGGTCGTTTTTACAAACTGTGGGAAAATTCTGTTTTCCCTTCTATAGCCTACCGAACCATAACCCCAAAACCTTACCAAGCCGTGGATTTTGTGTCCTGCACACCTTCAATAAATAACAGAAATGAGGCTTCCATAATTCATTTTTCAGAAAAAGGCCCCAGTGACAGGAAAGGCTCAAGGGGAGTGAGGTCATGTTCATGTTTTTCAGGCAGTAGGACTTCTGCCTCTGGAGCTATAGCCTCCCAGAAGCCCCCTATGTTCAAATGGTGCAGTTACATGGTATAAATGGTTACCACTCAGATGATGAATGAAAAACAGAATGGGCTAAACAAACACTAGACCTACACTGTAGAAACACAATGTACAACACTGTGGACCCATTACTGAGAACACAGACACTTTAAAGTCCCAGTAGTCCCTAAAACACGGGTTCTGTTGTATTTTCTGTTTTACTATTTCGTTTCTTGTTGAATTGTGTTTGTTTCTTTTTCTCTTCTCAAAAACAGTTGGCCTGCGCCTAATGGTAATTAGTTCAATGACCATCACCTGCTGACGAACAAAGACACGCACACGCACCTGAATTTGATGCCAAATTTGAAACACGATGTGGCTCACCTGTTGATCCGACCAGCGAGTCGTCCAGTCTAGGCAGGGAAGAGGACTTCTTTTCAGCCAGGCGCATCCGGACCTGCTCTCGGACCCTCCTGGCTTTAGCCACCGGGTCCGGAGACGGGCCGTCCGAGGGAACCACATAGGCGGTGCAGGAGGAGTTGGGCTGCAGAGCGGACAGAAAACAGCCCTCCGCCACCGCTACGCTCATGCTGACAATGGGAAAGAAAGAACTTCACCCGAGCAAAGAAAGAAAAGTTGGGGAAACAGCCGGAGTCCCGCAGCAGTCTGGGCTCGTCCAGAGAGTGGCTCTCTTGTCTGAGTGTCTTCTACGAAATGGAGATCAGTCAGCAGCCTGTCTGTCTGTAGGCGGGACCTGCAGTTCTGGGGTCAACAGTAATCCATATGACTGTCAGGACAATCATGTCAAGGCTACAAAAAATTACGCGCATATGCTACTTTGTTTTGTTTTTTTTAACCTTTTAACCAAAATGCCTTTGTTGCCTAAACCTGAACACAGGCGAGTCTGGATGCGAACCCCAAACTTTGGAGTCATACAGTCATGCGCTGTGCCGCCGCCACCCCCTCCCTAATCTGCACAATAGGTTGTTTAGAAAAAAAGAAAAAAGGTAGGTCCTATTTGAATTTTGCAGTATTATTCAAATTGATCTCGTCCTGGTAGTATCAGGATGTAAGTAGACCTATGCAACCAGGAACCATTAAATGAGGATAACTCTGTGCCCAGCAGAGGGGCAACTGTGATCCTATTTTCATAGGTTGTAATTTGTGTGTCTACACAGGCCATAGTTGGAAAGAAAAGCATACACATACATCTTCTAAACAATAACATTACTTGTAAAGGCACTTCTACCTTGTGCCAGATGGCTCATTATTTGCCACATAGGTCTACTTGACAAAGTAAAAAACAGCATGATGGATGGCATGGAGGCATGACTGATGAAATTCAGAGTGATGATACTGTTTGTCTCCACCTGCGTGGGGGTCTGTATCATCTGTGATCACTGGCATGATATTAAGCCTGAGGCTTAAAGTTGAACTAACGCCCTTATGTGCCGGATGAATGGCTTTGGTGACTCCCAGTGGTGTGATCAGCAAATACACTGGCACACAATGCACCCCGATGATGTAGCCATTCATTTGCATTTCTATTGATTTTTGTCAGACACTGTTCTGATCATGAAATAGTGATTCGATCACTATCACTCACTACATCTGCATGTTTAATTGTCTAACAACAGAAACAAACAAAGGTATAAAAAGATCAACTCAATCGTGAATTCAGCTATATTAAAACAGGCGTACAGGTGATCAAAGGGAGCAGGTGGAGGGGGGGGGCTGCGGTTTACCAGCTTGGCAGAGTAAACGAGTTACTACAGGTTACTAAATGGGTCTGCATGGCATTCACCAGTAAGCCACTATGTTGGACACAGTATTCTAGCCATGGTCCAGAAATGGCCTGAGCAAAGCGACAGACTTGTTCAAAGACAATATTTGCACTTCTTTTTTCAGGTACCTCCAAAGACTTATGTTTGAAAATTGCTTCCCTACATTCCCATCTCAAACTCCTGCCATCTGGTTGGAGGACTGTGTTCATAAAGGCCCCACTGAGCACAATCTCAGATTTATGATGTTTTACTGTCAGTGTCCTCATCCTCCTTGGACTAAGCCTATCTCAAATCAAAATGGGAGGATGCCTTTGCTGAGAGGATGTCGGATGATATCTGGAAGTCGTCCATAGCAAAGATCCACTCAACCTCCATATGTGTCAGACATAGATCCAATTTAAAATATTTCACAGGCTCCGTCCGGCCAGGAGTAGGCTTGCTTAACACTCTCCAGAATGTGACAGTGCAACCAAGACCCAGCAACCCTTAATTATTCATTTTGGACTTGCTCAAGTATGGGACAATTTTGGGCTAAGGTCTTTGACACTTGCGCATATGTGTAACAAGCCCGTAGCCTAGTCTGGCAGTTTTTGGCATTGTCAGCCCATGCAGGCCCATCTCATTCTACACTGAACAAAATTATAAACGCAACACTTGTTTTTGTCCCCATTCATCATGAGCTGAACTCAAAGATCTAAGACTTTCTCTATGTACACAAAAGGCCTATTTCTCTCAAATATTGTTCACAAATCTGTCAAAATCTGTGTTAGTGAGCACTTCTCCTTTGCCGAGATAATCCATCCACCTCACAGGTGTGGCATATCAAGATGCTGATCAGACAGCATGGGTGTTGCACAGGTGTGCCTTAGGCTGGCCACAATAAAAGGCCACTTGAAAATGTGCAGTTCCACTATATTGGGGAAGTCCGGGGGGGTCCGGAAACCAGTCAGTATCTGGTGTGACCACCATTTGCCTCACGTAGTGCAAATCTCCTTCACATAGAGTTGATCAGGTTGTTGATTGTGGCCTGTGGAATGTTGGGCCACTCCTCTTCAACGGCTGTGTAAAGTTGCAGTCAGGTCGAGACCCCGATGAGGACGAAGAGCACGCAGATGAGCTTCCCTAAGACGGTTCCTGACAGTTTGTGCAGAAATTCTTTGGTTATGCAAACCGATGGTTGCAGCAACTGTCCCGGTGGCTGGTCTCAGACGATCTTGGAGGTGAAGATGCTGGGTTGAGGTCCTGGGCTGGTGTGGTTACACGTGGTCTGCGGTTGTGAGGCCGGTTGGATGTACTGCCAAATTCTCTGGAATGCCTTTGCAGACGGCTTATGGTAGAGAAATGAACACTCAATTCATGGGCAACAGCTCTGGTGAAAATTCCTGCAGTCAGCACGCCAATTGCATGCTCCCACAAAACTTGCGACATCTGTGGCGTTGTGCTGTGTGATGGAACTGCACACATTTTCGAGTGGCCAATCTCCGGGGACGACGAAACATTATTATAGGGAACAACATGAACACTGAAATATTGGGATTGAGGCTACTCAGATCGTATTACGATGCTTTAATGGGTATGTATTGACTTCCAGGACAATTCATTTTGAATTTGATCGATGTGCTACATCTGTTCAAATCGTTATCCTGTGCCAATCATTTTGGAAAAAACACTATGAGTTTAGGAATTGCTAGTTAGGCCTTTGTTCTGTAACGAGGCCCCAGGTGAGCAAGGGTCTGTTCAATAAATGTCATGAGTCTGTTTGAATCTTCAGTGGTGTCAGGCAAACATGGAAAAAGTTATGCTTATTGTTACAACACAGAGTATAGTATCTGTTATCAACATTAGTAAACTCTGATATCATGTTAAATGTCTGTGTGTAAAATGATCCTGATTACCCAAACCTAAATGATGGGTGGAGCTAATAGGAGGAACGGGAAGGGAGGATGGAGTCGGGGTCAGATGGTTTAGCTAACACCCTCAGCTGAAGTGACGTTTCAGAAAAACAGCTACAACATGATGTCATCTCAAAGCCCTCCCAAAGTTCACTGAGGTGAAGCACAAAGTGAAGACAAGCTCACGAGAAACAGAACTTCCAAATTTCCTTGTATATATTTAAATTCTACTAGTGAAGTCAAGTAGTTCAGTCAACTACAACGTATTGTTCTTTTAACAACATTTCAAATGAGAGCAGTCACAGTTTTGCTTAATAAGCACGCTTTTCCTGTTGATAGGGTGGTTGTTTGAGGGCCCAAGAATGTGGAAATAACCTCATTACCTAAAGGCAACATGCGAAATTCTTGGGGGAGGTCTGGGAAACTAAGTCTGAGTCTGAGGACCAGTAATATATGTCTGGAGCAGAGGGGCTCAGGGAAGGATTCTTGCATCCTGTCTCAGAAACACTCCTGCCAAGACCATGAGGCTTTCACACAAACCTACAGAGAAACCACGGACTCTCACTCTGGGTGTAGATGCACTGAGCAGAGCATCTAACAGGCATTTTTAGAAACAGCACACACACTCACTTACACACGGAGGTCATGACCTCTTTTACTTCATAAAACCAGGAATGTGTGCTCCAAGCTCTGCAGGGTAAAACTGGCATCATTTAGTTTACAAAAAACAGAATGTCCTGCTGATTTTTGACTTATTTTTTGACTTTTTGTGTTAATTACTGGCTATTCAGGGACTATTTTAATGAGTAGTTAACAGTATCCCGCAAATTACTACATGGCTGTGTGTTTTGGGTGTCCAAGAATGTTTGGAGTATTTCTTAGCCAAATTAAGGAGGGGATTTTCTACTTTGGAAGTCTGTGGGATTCGATTTTACTCCTGCATCCTTTGCACTCTGCTCAATCTGTCTTGTTTTTGTTTATGGTGTGTATATATGTGTTCTCTATACTGTAGCCTGTGTGTGATTTTCTTACTGTGTTATTGTGTTATTGTATTGTAGGTAAGCACATCGTGAGCAATGTACAATCCTGAGTCAAATTCCATGTATGTGTGCACATACAAAAGCTGATTCTGATTTGTCAGCTGTTTTTTTTTTTTAAATGAAAACTTATAAAAGTTTAATGTTAATTTGTCATACATCATACACACAGAAAACCTTGACGTGACATTTTTATGTAAACCTAACAAATTTTTTTGGGTGGATGTTTTGAATGAATCATATTTATTGTAAACCGTGTTTACTGGTTTTCACTGCTGATGGGGCAGATATGGTTTTTATTGGAATAGAGAGTGGGTGTTGGAATTCAGAGCATCCAGGACTAATACTGACAACCACACAAACTGGCAGAGAGAAATGATGTGGAGAGATAAAGTAGCAGTAAACCGAGAATGGGGGGAGGGCTTGTGTGAAATAGGCCTGGTGAAAGACAACCAAAACAAATTGCACCAAACCAAGTGAGCAGCGAGAGTGAACAAAACAGAATAAACAATGAGCTGGTTTCCAGGGTGAAACACGAGGTGATAATGTGGAATCACACAATGAATAAAATGTTTCCCCAAAAACAGCATTCTGTATCACAATTCCAACTCTGTCATTAAATATTGATAATTAAGAAACTCACCAAAACAACTACAACATGATGTCATCTCAAAGCCCTCCCAAAGTTCACTGAGGTGAAGCACAAAGTGAAGACAAGCTCATGAGAAACAGACTACATGTTTCCTTGTATATATTTAAATTCTGCTAGTGAAGTCAAGTAGTTGTTCTGGCTCCAACTACAACTTATTGTTCTTTTAACAACATTTTAAATGAGAGCAGTCACAGTTTTGCTTAATGAGCACGCTTTTCCTGTAAAGAAAATATATATTAAAAATAAGCATGATGTGTAATGCATGTATAATGCAAGTTTATTTTTTACTTTCAACCTATTCATGTTGATTTACTTGTCCACTTCCCTCGACATGTATTTGCATTGTCAGTGCGTCCAACAAGAAAGGCTTCTAGGCTGTGTAGCTTCAAAGGCATTCCTGACACCAGATGCATTGCAGAAGCTCTCCTGGATCCAATTGTCCACTGTCAAAACAGCCAAACTGGGTCAGACTGAGTGCCCTTAGTCTTAGGTGATTAGATGCTGCATGTAAACCTGGATGGCAATCATGTGGGCATTTAGTGGGAAAGGTGGGCGTTCAGATGCTCCCTGGATACAGTACTTAAGCTGGGGATATTAAGATGGATCCTGAAATTCAGTTTTATGATGTCATGCTCTGTGCTGATTCATTTAAATTATTTTTATTATGATATGATAAGTTACACACACTTGGAGAATCTGAGACAAGAATTACAGAAGTTGTTTTGGGGCCTCATAATGGACCAACATGTAACTAGGACACTGATGTTGTATCCTTTGTTAGACGTGAATTACTTTAATCATGCTCCCCCTGGTGGCAAAGTCTAGAATTACTTGTGCTACTTGTTGGAAACGCCTACTTAATTTCTCACCAGTGACCACTGAGAGCTGAACTTTATTTGGGTATACAGGATGACTCTATAGCACGGTAGTTTGGGGGCGACTGTGGCTCAGGAGTGTATGAATGTGTGTGAATGTTTGTTTCTGTTTGAGCACTTAGGCTCTGTGTGTGAATGGTGAATGCTAGACTAGAAAGGCGCTATACAAATACGGAGCATTTAATTAAAGTCTGACACTGCAGGCCTTCCCTCAGACAAAGCTTGGGAAACAGCGCCCCCCCCCCCAACCACATCTTTAGTTTACTCTATAAGTTTTGCTCAATTCCTGGATTCCTATTGGATCATGATTATATTATTTGATCCCATAGACACTCAACATTTGAGCCAAAATAGCCTAATATTGCTGTTTGACATAACTTCTGACTACAGCTAATAGTTTTTAAAACGGTCTGTTTTAAGGCATTTATTAGTTTCTGACTCTGAGGGGGGGGAAACAGTTCCCAAAAACTACTGTATCTCTGAACTCTCACACACTTAGGCTATACTATGTGATCTCCTTTTGATAACTCATGCAATAACTAATGTAATATTGTTTCACTTCCATTAACAGAGCCTCCCCTGAAACTGTTTGGAGCCCCCCTGGGGAGGCCCACCTCACAGTTTGAAAACCCCTGCTGTAATCTATTAAGACCCCAATTAGTTCAAATCTGAACTGGTGCTGCTTTCACTGACAGCAGTCACAGGAGGAAACGTAACTAACCCTGAGACAGGGACATGGCATAGTCAGACACATTGTTCTTTTTTATTACATCACATATGATTTAGTGTAAGATATTGCAAGATAAATATAGCTTGTTTTGTAATGTGTTTGCCACAAGTTTCGTCTTTGTTTCATTGTTGTGTTATTTGTAGCAAGGTGTCATGACTTCATGTTTTAATGCTAATGGTCGACGCTGTCGTTTTTTTAACATCTAGAGAAAAAGTTATTGAAAGACTTCAAAATATTGAGGCCTATTGTACCAAATGTGGCATGGTTGTAAATGCAAAACAAAGAATATGGACTCTGACAAAGATCAGCAGGAAACTGACCTTAGGTTCTTTCACATTTAGGCATTGGAAGTAAATGTACAGGTAGCTGGTATAACCTGCTGGGCATTACTGCCTACTGTGTTAGAAGCATCAGATGGGTGCAACAGGGCCTCGCACCCCCATGCGACGTCCCTGCCCATGGGTCAGGTGCAGGGTCATCAGCCTGAAACCACCATTCCTCAACGTTGTGCTCCAAAAGTGCCTTAACTACACACAGAGTAAAAAGCAAAACGCTTGACTAAACACTTAAATACAAAAGCTTTATTAATGGGCCACACACAGCTCCTTGTGTTTGCAGCTACCTTCTCATTTGTACAACAAATATCGTTTTCAAATAACATTGAATGATGAAGCTGTGAAAATGTATCAGTAATTCCATTGTTAGAAGAGCACACTGCCTTATCGTTAAGCCTACAATTCATGTCGGGTGTATGAATGTCTCCTGCATTTCTGCCTTTCTGGATGTAGTCACAGCCAATAACAATTTTATTATTTGTTTGAACCATAAACTAAAAATGGAAAAAGAAGAAACAAGAAAACTCTAGGCCATCATCAGGTTTATGATAATAATGTGATTTTAGTCATTTAATGTTGATTTTTAAGATGATACAGACACTGAATACGGCTCTTAGTCTCCATCTGGTGGTTTAGAAATGCTACTGTGCAAGCTTTTATTTTTACAGTAGAAGGAATGGTCTAACGGGTCTAAACGGGACACTGTAAATAGTTTGCACTGAGAAACTCTAAAAAAGTGTCTAACAGGGTGACCCTTTATTATACATTTTCTGTTGAGCAAAACAAATACGCTTTTCTTTACAAGGAAGAACATTGGAGCAGAGGTCCAACTGATAAGACTAATTTAACGTTTTGGGAGTGTGGTTTGGTGCCAGGCTCACCTGGAATGTACATATAGAGAGTACTGTAATAAGTGGAAAAAACTGAGGATGAAGTAATGCGATGTTTGGGGAGCTGACAGGTCTGCTTTGAAAGCTGTATAAGTTGAATACGATCAGTTCTGGATTGTGGCTGTGTGGCATATGGTTATTAGATGTAATACAAGCACAAGAACAGCAGCATTAATAGTAATCTCAGAGTTTAATATCAAGTGTGGAAAGAAACGTTCCGATGATACATCTGCTTTTGCGTGTGAGATGATGGCCACGGTTGTTGCCTTGCAATGGGTAGAGGTCAGGCCAGAGAGAGTGCTAACTGCGTTCAGATTGATGTGCAGCATTAATGGGTTTTGCAACAGGAGCAGAGAGATGATTTATTTATTCAGAATCCACCAAATGTGTTTGTCTGTGGGTCTCTGCCCATGTCGGAGTTGATGGGAATGAGAAGGCGGAAGACGCAGCAAAGAGTTTGGAGTACATGGTCTGGAGGACGAAAGAGATAAGAGCAGAGGGTTATAACAAGACTAAGGAATGGTAATACTGCCTCTACATGATTGGAAAGCATAATAAAATCAAGTGAAGGAGACTTAACTTCCAGGTCAAATTGACAGGATGAGTTTGAGCTCCACCACAAGTGAGCAAGCAGCTGCTTTCATTAGTGTAGTTAGAGAATTCCTCTTGCATTGTCAATCCGTTAAACTCACGATTCTGTCCTACCTGGTGCACAAATCTAATTTTGCTTATTACAAATCCGTGTCTGTTGCCCAAATGTTGACTTGCAGACTGAGAGCGAATTTGTTTTGTTCTCTCTCAGATCTTTTGTCATCAGTATGCTTCCAGTCTCTACATGGCAGCTGTGAAAGTTTTGCTCAGTGAGGAGCTCCGCACCCAACTTAACTTGTTTCTTGGAGTCGGGGCTGCCTTCAGTATAGCTTCTAGTAAGAGAGTTCCATCCATTTGTAAGATGAAGCAGCAGCTTGTCAAGCATGATGATGGAAGTGACAGGTTGGATCAGCACTGAGCGAAAGAGGGCAGAAACATGACCGTATTGTTTAGTAATTGTATTAATATCTTGACAGAATTGTTTTGTATATGGAATATTATTTGAAACTAATGTTTTTATGTTATTGGGGTCAATAAACTGACTCACTATGAATATTAGTAATAATATGTTGAATGATTTAAAGTTTCCATTTAGTGATAATTATACTAAACTTTATTTGTGTAGTGCCTTTCATATACTGTATACAATGCAGCTTACAGCAAATTATGTCAATACATTAAACACAACAAAAGAAGGTATAATAATAAAAATGAAATTAGGATTTACAGACGTTGCATGTTGAATATTCATGTAAAGCCTGTTCCACAGTTTGGGGCCATAATAACAAAAGGCGACGCTGCCATGCAGCACCACATACCTCACGGAACGATGACAATTGGGGGGGGTCCACTCCTGTTTGCCAGATCTGGGCCGCAAGTAGGCCACAGTATGACCACATATCAGCCAATAACAACTCAAATAAACCAGTACTGGCCCAAATCCGGGCCACTGTCCATATTTATTTTGGCCCAGATGTGGCCCACATTCCATATCCTCATCTGGCACAAATACTGCATGGAATGATGGCACTGGGGCGTTTTACTCCTGTTTGCCACATCTGGCCCACAAGCGAGCCTTGCCGCATGTCTACTAAAACCAAACTTAATAAACCAGAACTAGCCCTAATCTGGTCACAGGAAATTTAAACTCTAGCCCTGGAATGGCCCACATTCCTCATGTTCACATGGCCCACATGCTGCTTGGAATGGTGGCTCATCCTCAGATTAGCCCGTATGAATTATGCCAAATTTTTACCTAAAGTGGCCCAAAGTTGTTCAGCCATATTTGGGCCATGTTTATCATATCAAATTTGGGTCACATTAGGCTCACACCTTGATTAGCTGGAGCTGGAAGTGCCATATATTTGCCAAAAGTGGCCTAGATAAGATGTGGCCTGCCACATTTGCTGCTTCATATGTGGGCCACTTTTGGTTTACACCCATATTACCCTTTGTCGGCTGTGCCACTTCAGGCTCAAATCCGTTTTGTCAGGACCACAAGAAGACCAGGAGTGCTGCATCATTGCCTGAGGTGGCCCACATCCGGATGATGTCTGGATGGCAGCAGTCAAGACAAGACAAAAACAACGCATGAATCAGTTTTATTGCATAATAAAAAGATATAGTCAGACTTTTGCTGGTGGAAAAATACAGTCGTACTGACAGTCAGTACGCTTACTCAAGTTTAAATCACTGTCTGTGATGACACCCACACCTTTTGCCTCAGCCGGAGGTTGGTTTACCAGTCCACTTGAATTTAGTTTCATTGATAAATCAGCACCAATTATTATAATTTCAGTTTTGTCATTCTCATTTAATTTCACATCGCTGTTGCTTATCCAAACTAATATTTGTAAGCAGCCTGTGAGACTTGTCTGTCTGCCAGGTGCCTGTTCTGTCTGTCTGTGTTGATGAGGTCATGGGTGCCTGTCATCTTCACTGTTCTCTTAACCCGGACACATCATCACTGATGGTTTTTAACAACATGCATGTACATTTATCAATCCACACTATTTAAAACTAAAAGATTGTTTCATTCTTGTAGTCACCTTGAAGAAGAGGTCAAGTCAGTTTACTGGCTGGTAAAATGATATCTGCCTGCAGTAATCTGCAGCCTTCCTATAGGTTTCCATTTCATTTATGATCTCTGTAATTTTAATTTGATCCCTACTTTTCATATTAGAATTCCCAAAGAAAAAGACAAGACCACCAACTGTTTATTTGTAAAATACATTTAATCCCTTTATATTTGGGCAAACCAAAGTCTACAAGAGTAGATCGGGTTTGAGATTTGAGTGGCAGTGGGTCCTGAGTGTCAGATACCAAATTCAAAAGGCAGCAGCTTGGACATACTGTCAGAGAAACACAGGTAGTGCCCTCATCATCGGGGAATACTGGACTGGACGTTCTGGGGAGAAACTAGCTAATATGTTAAAGTTTTGACTTCCCTTCAGTCAGCACTGCCACAAAATCCTCCACCCTTTCTGTCCAGACTCCTTTGACAACGTACCAGACAAAGATACACAATACAAGGAGAAAAAAGGCATACATTTCTTTCTTTCTACAGCCTTCATGATTTTCATTAGTACAATACGTCAGAGCTGTAAATATTACAAGACACTTTTACTGTTTCTCAGTTTAAGTATGACATGTTAACATGACAAGGTTTTAGTTTGGTGACAAAAGCTGTGATAATATGGAAGATTACACAGGATGATTTAATGTGTTCATGATGCGCAAAACTTGGGAGTGCTGCAATGGTGGGCAGTAATGTGTTAGTGGCAGCTGGATCTAGTAGGACAAAATATTTTCAAGCCTATGTGGAGTAATAAAACCCACTGGACAAAAACTAAACAGCAGATTCAGTTGCCAGGTGGAGGGAGGGGGCTAAGTGCAAACTGGGTGGCTCAGAACAGATGAGGTGCTTTGTCTTGTTCTTGCCATGCACTGGGAACCATTATTACATGAATGGCAACAATGATGAAGGTTAGTAGGCTGTGAAACCAGAGGGACAGTACAATGACACAACCAGGTCAGATGAGAGAGGACTAGACTCAACCAGATAAGGCTACCCAGATTCAGAACACCAAACCAAAGCTCTTTCTGCAGTTACACTGGCTACAGGCTGGAGTTTCACCATGCGTTTCCTACAAAAGCAAGCAAAAGTTAATCAATTTCCAGTGGTGGAATATTCCTGTACATTTACTCAAGTACTGACCTTAAGTTACTTTAGTTGAGTATTTTCATTTTATGCAACTTTAAACTTCTAGTCCACTACATCTCAGAGGCAACTACTGTACTTTTTACTCCACTATATTTGTCAGACAGGTATAATTCCTTTGCAGATTTGAACAGGATTTTAACAGGTTTGTTGCAAAAAGCACACCACCAATACATGGAGGCAGCCGGGGTGTCAGTCACCGTGGATATCAGCCAGCTTGCTATAACTGTAAATGGTATGGGTCACATTTCAACTCCTCTGATTTGGGAAAGATAATTATAGTGTTAAGCACAGTAAATAAACAAGTGCACAGTTGTATAAAATGTTTCAAGTTTTTCTATTAGATTGTTTTGTTACGTTTACTTATAGAGGATTACTAGGACAGATTCTAAGGTGAAAACATGTCTCTGTCTCATGCTCCTCCTGTTGTTGCAGTTTTAATAGAGAGGTTATTAGAAATGTCTGGACAAATTCATACAAAAGATAACTGGATGTTTCTTGAAATTCAGAATGAATGACCTTTTTAACCATACATTTGTGACTACATTAGAGATGACTCAGACGTTTGAAAGTAGGCTAGGCCAAACTAGGTGAAATGTGTTTGGAAGGACATGATTTGAATTCAACTTCATTTCTTCTAAGGAAATCCAAAAACCTCTACTGAGGTAATTACTTTAAAATGTTTTATGCATCTGAGCACAAGTTTTCGACATGTGACGAACATCAAATAGCCGCAGACAAATCAACAAGACATCAGGTGACTCTGACTTTGGTTCCAGCTTCCAATATTAACTGAGGCTTTCCTTCTTTAGTCAGCTCCTGCAGACATCACACAGCGATGTGGATGTGAACGCGTGTGCACTTCTATGTGACATGGTGAGGCTAACACGAGTGCTTCACTTGTGAGGGTCGCATACACCATCATCTGGTTCAGTCCGAAACAAGACAAACAAGCAGAGAGTGCAAGAAGAATACAGAAGGATCTACTGTAATACAATATCCATGCTCAGGCAGTCATAAAGCACTGTTAATATATATTTATATATATACACAGTTTATACATACAGTGAAAAAACATCCATAAACCGAGAATATAAGAGCTTGTTCATAGGCAAGGAAGCAGTAAACCACTAATGAATCACTAAAGGTTTAGAGCACCGGGACTGCTGAGTCATGTGTCAAATCATGTGTGATGTGTGGTATAATATCTACATATCAAGTTCGAATAACACTGGTTAAATATGCATAACGGCATCTGTGACAAAAAAAAAAATTAATTGACAGTGTTCAATAAAACGCTCAATGGAGGATGGTTTACGTTGTCTTCTCAAAGAGCCGACTAAATCCAGCAAGCAATATATGTAACATTTCCTGATTATAAAAGAAAAGAAAAAGAATGAGAGAGAATACAAGGTCGTCCTTCCTTCATCGGCGAGTAGGCTGGACATCTGGCGCTTTAGTACACCGGGCTGTTACGGATCCCGCAGCACAACACCATGCTGAAGATCATCTCAAAGATCTGGGAGGATGAACAGAAGTGTTGATGAGATATCTCTATCCTCAATAAAAATGTGATGGCAGGGGGGCACAGTTGCAGAGTCCGGTGAAAATATTAAGCCTCAGGCTACATTACAAACATAAGGGAAATATGCAAAATCACTTTCATACAAATAGCAAGATAAGAAGACCCTAATGTCTATGCGTTAAGTCCTGAGGCGTCGGAAGGACATTAGCTTAGCTTAACATAGCATAAAGTCTGCAAGCAAGTTTTAAAAACACACCCACCAACACCTCCAAAGCCTGACACATTATATCTTGTTTGTTTAATCAGTACACAAATACTAATGTAAAAATGACATGTTTTAGAGAGAGTTACATGTTGAAACTATTAATGAAAATAGTCCCTACCAAGTGCACTCCTGTTTGAAAGGCGTTGGGTAAAAACAACAGCGCACTTTAAAATAATTCAACTATATTTGTTTGACCATTTAAGTAGGAACCAGCTAGCATAGTGCCACTGGGGATTTAGGAAGTATTGAGAGATAGACTAAGACAAACACATTGTTGGTTTTGATTTTTGATCTTATCCATTAATCTGTATGAATAACTTAAAATGTCTAATAGAATAAATATGCCAACAATACCAACACCAAAACGAAACACAGCTAACACACAGAAACTCTAACAAAGGCCATGTGCTCTGAGTGACGGCCAAACCTCAGCACACTCTCTGTGTTACTAGCCCGGACATGGAGAGTCTGACAGCAGCTGCTCGTGTCTGCTTAGACTCTGACTACTAGCACCTGCTACGCTGAACGCTGGTCAGTCTGTCACACTGTCAGTTTCCCGCTTCACACACTATGTAGCCTGGAGGCCACGCCCCCTGCGGTGGTTGTCCTGTGCAGTCTTCTGCTGCATCTTTTAAATGTGCTGGGAGGGAGGGAGCTCGAAGAATTTGGGTGTGTCATTACGGTTTATTTTAGGACTAGTGAGGAAACTTTCTGTACTCAACAGCTTTCCAAACTCTGCTCAGACAGCCAAAATGACTGAATAAAAATTTTGAGATAAGCGGTCCATTCCTGTTTAACAAGCCAAACATGCTTTTTTCTATAAACTGCAATGTTGTAAACATTACTTTCTTGTATTGTGGCCCAAGAAGAGAGATATTTTAGGTAACTGATGCAGCTGAACCAGCATACATTTTAATCTATGCATATTATCTGATTTATACGTATAATCATTTATTCATTGCATCCAACAGTAAATGAGCTCTATACTATACTAGGCTATACACAGGCACCCTCTGCCATGACACATTACAGATACATTACATTTACAGAACACAATATGTTGCGTCCCGTGTCGCATGGCATGCACCTTCTGTATGCTTCTGGATAAATTCAAGAAAACAAATACACCATGTTGTAGAAATATTGAAAGGTTTGATGTCCGTGATGTGCGGCTTCACGTTCTCACCATAATAACTGCGACCACCAGCGCGGCAATGCCAATCAGGTAAATCTTATCTGAAAACAATTCCTTGATCCTGTTGTGGCAATTCTGCAAAAGAAGACAATGAAAACAAATCATTTATATCTGCTTCAAAACAGCAATAACATCTTGATTACCCAGTGAACTGATTTTGAAGTCATGGGGAAAACAAAGTGCCACATTTTACTTTAGCTTAATAGTATGTAATTTACAATTAAATACTACAAAAAAGTATGTAGTTTATATCTGTTTGGGACAAGCGCATGTAAGGAGGAGTTCATACCAATATTGTTCAAATGAGCGAGCGTTCACCAAGACCAGCCCCCCTTAGTTACTGTTGTGTTGATCCATTTTCACACATATAGGCAGTTTGCAAAGATAATGGAGGCAGATTCACCACTTGAAATTCTTAGTAGGTTTTTAAACAAGGGTTTTTGATACAAAAGCAGGCTTCTCATTACTAGCCACCGCTGTCTATTTTGTTGGCTGAAATGACAACTGTTTCTGGCAGTGGCCTGATTTCCAGTATGGCGATCAGAGTGGAAATTAATCATTAACCAAATGGTTTTTGCTGCCTTTTCTAAAAAACATATTGTAATAATTATTAAACCTGCGAAGGTGCAAATCTATGGATGGTTGGTCGCCATACAAATACTAAAATTATGACATTACCATGAGCCTCAGCTGCACTTTCTATTTAGTGCTAATTAGCAAATGTTAGCATACTTACATTATCATTTGGCTGAAAGCACTGCTGTGCCTATGTACGGCCTTTCAAAGCCACTAGTTTGGCTGGAGACTCTTCTATTTTTGCAAAGCAAACTAGGGCTGGGCAATAAAATAATAATGATAATTATCGCAATATCATTTTCCTCAATATCAATATAATAAATGTTCAATATATCGTCAATAAATATTTGGTTTAATTAATTTGAATCACAAACAAATTAGCACTTAATTTTTCTGTTAAAATATTTATTTTGTTGAGGAAAAGGGACTGTAAAAAGATTTACTAATCATATTTGTTAATTTTTTTTATCATAATAGTTTTGAATGTTCTACGTTAGACTTGTGAAGTGATCCACTGTTTGGCATCAAGTGTTTGTCCCATTCTGACCATAAAGAAAAGTTGACCCACATAATGAACCATGTGGTTTCTTTTCAGTTAGGAGCAAAAAATCCGCCTTGAAACTTGAAAGAAATAATGATTTGACATTTACGGTGATTATTATCGATGTCGAATGATATGAAATGATTTTATTGTGATAACATTTTTGGCCATATCGGCCAGCCCTAATGCACACACACGACACTTTTTTTATTAGGGGGCTTATTTTTTCCCAGTAATATTTTAATTGCCTGATTGTCTTTGCTCTTAGTCTTGAAATGTATTTGTTTTTGCACTGATTTTCAAATTTTATTTCACAGTAACCGATACGGTCCCTTGCATTTAGACAATTTTATTATGATTACACAGTCATTAAAAGCAATATTATTTTTAATCTCCACTTTTTTTAATCAACTGATTTCTTTGGGAGTAAATTCTAGTGTTTCTTTCAAAGGTATAGGATAGATACACATCAGTTCCACAACACTTGCATTGGTCATTTTAGTTGATGAGTGTGATGCCAAGAAATCCAGTTAGGGCCCCTAGTCTGCACTGAGGTAGCTGATCTATGTCTCCAGCCCTGAATAAAGCCCTCTATGATTCTCTACATCGCTTTTCTTTCTTTCTGATTTTCCCATCATAAATGATTTCTTTACATTAGTGTTTCTCAACCTTTTCAGGACCCATAGATCCTGACTTCTCAAACTGAAAACATGCATTTGACATTAAGTGAAATATGTTTATTCACGTTCTTGCAGAGAGTTGAATTGGATTAATACCACTCTCATATGTAGGGTTGCTAAACTAGCTGGGCTCCAGGAGGGTCTGACCACGCTACACCAAACTTCATTCATCATTCCTACAGTTTAATTTCCTGATTTTGTACAAAAGCACATAGTGAACTAGCTTATTTTAGCCGTTTAATAAATCAAGAGGATCTTAAGGTAAATTTGGCACAGATGATTGCCAGATTACCAAAACAACAACACTTAAAGTCGAAATGGCAATCTATTGTCAAAGGTACAGGCAAGGGAAACGTCAGTGAAGTAAAGGGACAGTCAACATGAGAGAGAGAGGGGCGCAAACAGCTGTTTCTATGCGTCTCCCCCTGCTTCTCCGTTTGGGTAGCAGAACCTAACATGACAGGCTGAGGGATAACAGAGCAGTAGGTTGTCCCTCTCTCTCATACAAATCACCCTGTCTCAATAGTCCAACCTGCAATATTTCTCTACCATAGATTTTCCATAAATTGGATCCAATTATGGTATGATTCTGAGCCTTGAGGATGGAGCTTGAGCCAGAATGGGATTATCTTAGTTAGCATAAATAAATACTGTAAGCAAAATAAAGCAGCTTGGCTCTGTCCAAAGTTAAAAAATACAGCACTAATTAACACGTTATATCATTTTTGTTTCATCCATACACAATGTAAAAATGTCAGGTTGTGGTTTTACAGGGACTTACATGCAGTAGCTAGTTCTTACCAATAACAGCAGGGAGCAGAGACTTGGCACTCTTGTCCAGCATTTAACTTCCCATAAAACCCCACATTTTCCTTTTCTGTTTGTACATGGATTAATTAATGACACGAAAGGTGCTGGCAAGCATATTTTATTTTTACATTGGACTGAGCCAGGCTAGGTGTTTCTCCGTGCTTTAAAACTTTATGCTAAGGTAGGCTAATCACCCAGCTCTGTACTTGGATATGAGGGTGGTATCTGCTCATTTAACTCTCAGCAAGAACATAACTGAGTGTTTCCCCTGTGAACTATTCCTTCATAAATGGATTAAACCACTGACATAACTTACTGCTCAACCTAAATGTTACAGAGCCATCAATAATGTTATTTGTTCTACTGGTGTCATGTTCCGCCTCAACATGAATTTTGGAATACCGTCATTACTGTGATAAAACTAATGTGCTTTACTGTGGCTGCAATAACATCTTCATCTACTCCCACCACCCGAGGAAGTGAAGACCCAGTGGATTAACTTTCTTTTTGATGAAAATGTCCCCACAACAGCTGGAAAACTCTCATATGTGTGAGCGAACCACTTTACTTTGGACTGCTTTATTGAGGGCCAGTACAAAGCAGGATTCAATTAAAAACTGAAGCTCAGGGGTCGATTGACACAGACTTCAAACATGGAAGCTGTAAATGTTGCCATTTTTATGTTGCTTTACTGTTTATTTTGCAGGTTGAGAAACATTACACTCTAATGATGTGGTAGTGAATAATGATAATGTAACATGGTGGGCTTTATCTTTGACATACTCAAAATGACTATGTTGAGCACAACCCTCACAGCCTGGCCTGGCTGCTGATGCATGAAAACAGTGAGAAAACTGCTGAGATGGATGATCACACTTACAACTGTAGTTCCACTGCTGGGGCAGAGGTCGGTCATGCCGAATTTGTCTGTAAGCTGTGTCAGAAAACCAGTCCCCAGGCCTTTACCACAGCAGCTCAGCTGAAACACAAAAACAACACAGTGACTAACTTGTCCTCTATACACAGTACCCTTCTTTAAACTGAATGAAACTAGCTGAAGTAACTTTGCTCATCTTTGTGAAGCCTGAAAGCTGCTCATTGCTGCCTACGGCTTTAATTGTAGACAACTGAGCTGCTTCCTTCTGTTGACCGCTAAAAGGTTTGATCTGGAATTACTGTTTATTATTATTAGACAAATTTATTTTTCTGTGTAACAATACAACATTTGATCAATAGCTCAATTTAATGGTAAAGGCCAGACAAACCCCTCTTCACATGAGGGGTTTCCTATCTCCACATCATCCATTACAATAATGAAACATACACCCCCTCAATTATTTTAATTTCCATAATTTCATACTATACAATGAATTGTATTACTAAAACAGTGTGATGAAAAAAAAAATACTTATTTTAATGTTTATAAATTGCATATTTTATACTATATTCATACCGTCTCATGGAAGACCTTGAGCACAGGAGCAACACTCTTCTTGTCCTGGTCAGTGATGGTTGATGAGATGGCCCTGTCGTACACAGAGTCATAGAAGTTGATCATCTCCTGCGACACCTAAAACAAGAACAAAGAGGTTTCTATGGGCAGAAAACTTAAAACTTCCTGTTGTTACCTGTGTTGTCTAAGTACATTTTAAGTGTTAGTAAAGGGTTCAAAAAGGGCCACAGACAGAGCTGGCTACCACAAGAGGAGAGACTCTGCTCTCAGTGTGACAGAGGACAGGTAGAGACAGAGCTGTACTTTCTAACCTCATGCCCTAAATATAAAACACTAAGACAAAAAAACTTTAACTAACAGAAAACTTTAGCTAAAATTTCCCAAATATACCCCGAATTCATATCAGACACACAGAAAGTCCCCTATTTACAGGGAGAAATGCCCAAATGTGAAATAATTGAATAATTTCTCCTCATGCCATGAAGTGAGGACAACCAGTGGAACCTCAGACTGATAAATAATTGTACAAATTTTCTAATTATTATTATTTTGATTGTTTGATATTTTTAGTAATAGTTTTGCTTTTAAATTTCACATTTGATACAGATTTATTTTTTTAAATTGTTATATATTAATTATTTTTTGTCTAATATATACACACAGTTTCATTTATTTATTTTATTTTTTAATATATTAAAATTTTTCTAACACACACACACACACACACACACACACACACACACACGCTTACTGTTTTATTCATTTATTTTTCTAAACACACACACACACACACACACACACACACACACACTTTAATTACTTGTTTAATGAAATGTATGGGGTTGATTGTTCTTATGTAGTTCGTATGATGCTTTGGCAATATTGTTGTTATAAATTCATGCCAATAAAGCTAATTTTAATTGAACTGAATAGTAAAGTGTTTTTGTATTTGCTTGGAAATCAAATGACATTAAAGAAAAAGTAACAGGGCAGGCGGATGAAACAACTCTGTGTTAAAAAACTAAATAGGTTTTGTTGATGTGGGCATGTTGTTTCAGGAAAGCTGGTATGAGTCACAGATCCAAAAGTCTGAAGGACTGTCAGCTACAAAAACACAACACAGTAACATCGCCTCGGGGAAAAAGCAGAGCCAGGTTGCCTCATCTAACCCTCACACAAGCATGGAGACACCGCAGTGATCCCACTGAAATAAAGGGAGTTGGGTTTTTGTTCACGCAGTGCAATTGCCCGTCTGAAAATGGCCTGAGACAGGGCTTGGTTTGCATTACAACACGCTGATGGAAAATGAGCAATGTACCAAATTGGGCGTCAACTAAAGATTTCAGAAAGTCCAACTGATGATTTGGACAAATTGAACACTTGTCATGTTGATAGTTAGTACCTTCCATTTATTGCTGTTTAGATCACAGAGCTTAGCATCTGTTTTTTCAAAAAAAATAACCAGCACTTTCAAAACCCAGACAGTCATTTAAAAACATTTATAACCCCTGTCAAGATACAGAGTTGGAGACGATCAAATAATAAAACAATCTTTATTTTGTATGATATAAAAGATTTTAACCCATAATCTGTTTTTAAACTCATTTCTGTGTATTTCCTATCCAGGCATCTGGAAGTTGCCTTTTTGTCTGACATAAGAATAAGGCTTTGTTTTATCCATCCATCAATCACCTATACTTCTTGTTCTAAGGCGGACGCGGAGAGGCTGGAGGCGATCCCAGCTGACACTGGGCGAGAGGCGGGGTACGGACAGGTTTCCAGGCAATCAACGATCAATCAATCACTGGGCTAACACAGAGATAAATAACCACTGACGCCGACAGTCACACCTACTGGCAATTTAGAGTCGTAAATGAACCTGACCTGCATCTCTTTGGACTATGGTAGGAGGCCAGAGTACTCGGAGAAAACCCACACTGAAAGGAAGAACATGTTGACTCTACATAGAAAGGCCCCAGTCAGCCAGCCAACTCAAGCAGTGTTTTAAAAAAAAACTATCTATACATTCTGACCGTTCCATGTTTGAGGATCAGAGGAGGGATTGTGTGCCTATTCTGTAATATATGTTTGCTAATAGAATAACTTATAAAGTGAACTGTATACAGTATCTCTCAAAAGTGAGTTCACCCCTATGTATAGCTATTAATATGGCTCAAAAGACTGTATGTGTGTACTGTATGTGGGTAGTGACCCCCCCCAACCCAAATATATAAATCAAACAGCATATAGTCCCTGAGGTTTATTAACAATAGATCTAATTTAAAACAAAATCAAAAGCCCTTTCCACAAAACAAAATAACCCACATTGGGCTCCCAATGAGGGAACCTAAACTCAAGCATAATAAGCCAGAATATCTGAAAACATCTTTAACAAATGTGGGACTTTTTGAGGCATTTGTTTCATTCTATTTAAAACTTCCCTTTAAATAACCTGCAAATGCCCTGTAGAGGTATTTACTGTACATTCAGGCTCAATTTTGCATGCCTATTTCAGCCTCTAGTGTATGTTTGCAGTCTTACAGTGTCTTTGTGCATGAAGCCCCAGATTCCAGCTGCAACTTCGCAGGCGAACAGGATGACCAGGCAGGCGAAGAACTGCAGGACAGAACAGAAGCATAAGATTACTGGTCCATTTAAGGATTTAGCTAGCTGAGGCTTTACTTCAACTCTTAATGAGACAACTTAAGATTTAATTAAGTTAAAAGGGGCCATGTGGAGCTTTCTTTTAAACCAACAAAGGTTATGTTTACAATCAGTGTTACTCACCAAAACACACTGTGGCACTGAGCTCTAACCAAAGTTAAGTATTTAAATCCAGCATTGTTTACATCCATGTTTACTAGCTTGCACTGTTCTTCTTCCCTGCCTTTGCTGGCACAGTGCAGCATATCACTGCTGATCAGTGGAATGGTGTGTAACCATTGGTAGGACAGCATATCGTGTAACTCGCGTGCACATTCACGTGCATGTGCGATAAACAAAACGAGCACCCAATCATCGAAAAAGCAGCTTCATAGAGCTACTAGAGGTCTAAAACTCCACGGGGAACCTTTAAATGTGACTGTGACTCACAGTTCCCAACAGGCACTGGGACTCCTGGATGGCGCCATAGCATCCAAGGAAACCGACCACCATCATCACTGCACCAACAGCAATCAGGATGTGGACACCTGGAAAGACACACAGATGGACAGTATAGATTGACTGATTAATATCCATGGCAACACCTGATTATAACAGGGAGGGAAAAAAGAGGGCAGGCAGGAGTTGTACTGGGATACAGGTCATTGTAAAGAAAAGGGAAAATTCACTTGTTACAGCAACTCCAGATACAACACAACAGATAAGAAAATACACATTAATTAAGCAGAATAGAAAAATACTAGATATAATAGAAATAAAAAATAAGAATAAGTTATATGTACATTATACACCTTTTACAACTATTACAAGAATGGGAACCACTATACAGCTTTAAAACCACCGTGGTTTTGAAGCTTTGCCGTATCCTCCAACTAACTTTAATACCTGCATGCGATAACATTGGATGGCCAGCAGAAGGCACAATCTTGCTTTTATGCCAGCAGAATAAAGTGAGTCATGTTCTAGTAATGTCCACAGGAAGTTGTTCCGTGTTTTCTTCTACAAAGTGCCTGCTCCATAATTCAACACAATTTTTTCCAACCTAGACATTTTCTGTTTTTTTTCCCTCTCTCCTCAAACGACCGTCATCCCACAGTATCTATAGAAACCTCAATGTGTTTCCTGTGTTATGCTGCCAGATGCATGCTGGTTAACATTTAACTTTATGGGGGATGGAGCGAGTGCAGCATGGAAAGAAAGACGTGGGGATTTCTCTGGTTTACATCTTGCTCTTAGTTCTATTAATCTCAGGAGGTGTGTGGTTGTAAAACGCCAGCTGTGCACCGGCCTTGTTAGCAGAACAGCTGAGAAAAAGAAGTGAAAAAACAGACTATTAATTCTTCAGGTCAAAGGTCTGACACAGGGAGAGCCAGGTAGACTAAAAGACGGGTGGAAAGATGGGACTGGAGAGAAGGGACATGGCTATACTACAGCTGCTCAAAAATAAAGCTAAGCTATAAAGAATTTCATTCAAATATTTATTCTTTCTGAATTTGTTTTTCCTTCAAAGACCAGTCTGCTTGATTTGGCAAGTTTAGACCTATAAACATATGACTACTCAAGACTTTCCTGTGTTGTTGATTGTTAAATGTGATAAACCATCCAGCAGTTGAGTTTCCACTCATTTCATTCATTGCAGTAAACAAATCATTGCAGAGACTTGTTTGAGTGGTCACCACAGTATTACCACAGAGCGTAATGATATAATACTGGCATTATCATCAGCTGCCAATTTATGGTGCGTTCATGTGCAGATACAAAGCTGAGAAATGTGATGTGTTAGCATTAGCTGATGATTAGTGTTGCTTTCACCGACAAAATAAGCAAACTTGGACATAATGAAAAGGAGAATGTGAATTTTGAGGGATCCTTGAATTAATATGGTGATATTAAGCAGCCAACTGTTACCGGAATTGGTCATCCTTGAACAATATATAGTGTTTAATCATAAAGAAACAATCAATATGTAATAATAATAATAATAATAATAATAATAAGTATAGAAATGAACTAATAATGTGTGATTTTAACCGTTCGACCATATTTTTATGTCCTTTTTCCGAATGATATTTTTATTTCATGTCACTATTTGTCACAATGTTATCGCCACATCACAAGCTTCCTGCCTCTATAAAGCTAACCAGCTAAAGCATAAACATTGAAGTAAAAATTATGAAATTACATTTCTTTATAATTAGCTGCTTTCCAAAAAAGATGAAAATTTACATATTGGACATACTTTTTACATGCGTTTTTTATTTCATTATGTCTTTTTATTTAGTTAACACCGAGCACTTTGGAGCTGCGTAAATAACAAAATGGCCACCTCACTTTTGTCCAAATAAAAGACTTATTGGCATATCAGGCTGGGAGTGCAGCTCTCTGTGTAGAGTCCCAGGATCATTACTCAGACATGTCAGCTCAGACATAATTTGATTCTGGACCACTAACTGGTTCCGTACCTCGTAAACCCCATCCCCCACCTTTTCTAGCCGCAGAACCACTCACACACACACACACACAAAGGCTAATTTATAAATCGATATCTTGGAGACTGACCAACTGCTCCCTCCATCTCTTACACTGTGGCTCTCCAGTCTGACACGGCCCCTCCCTCCCTCCTCTGATGCTGTTTGGCAATCTCAAGCTCTCCCTCGCCTGCTACCACCCATTTGTCCTTTCTATTTAATGCATTTGCTCATTCAAAATTATGCTCTCAATAATTTCATTTACTTAAATGTCTTTTCCTGTCTGTCTTGATTTAATCTTCACATAGATCTTCCATTATGCTATCTGTCTGCTTCCATGCAACAGGCCATATGTATCTCCCACCTGAAGAGGAGCTGGTGGATTACGTGACTCTCAACGTAGCATTGCCATGAGATATGCCACGATCATCTCAAATTCCAAGCCTACAAATAACTACATGGTGTGCCATTATGTCAGCTTTAAATTTATTTTAATTATTCTTTAAATGTATAAAAAAAAAATAGTTGCAAGTCGAATTAACATTTTTTCACTTCAACCAAAGTGCTTGTCAGATGGGCAAATACAACAATCGCAAGGAGTTTGTGCAGCGACTGGCCAGGTGTGTGGAGGTCAGAAAATAGGTAGGGTTTGACATTTACCACATCTACCATGTCAGTTTAGCGTGTTAGCATGCTAACATTTGTGAAATAGCAGATAAACAGAGAGTACAGCTGAGGCTGACAGGAATGTCAATACTTTTTCAGGTATTTGGTCCCAAAGCATCAGAATTTTTGGCTTGATGATGTTGCTGAAATGAGTATATGCAATGTAATAACTAAAACTTTACAGTCTGGTCATGACTTGAAATGAAGAATGGAACGCCCAGTCACATACTTACAAGCGGTCATTTATCAGAGGGAATTAATATTAACAATAAAATATCAGTGCTGGGCAACGATTAATCACATTGTTAGACGTAAAACTGAATAATGAATATATACACAAAAGTGCAATAACATGTGGTTTGCAAACACTAAACAAATAAGGTGCTTTTTACCAGCAGTATTCCCTTTACACAGTAGCAATAAAATATGTCTTGTAAATCTCAACTTAAACATTAATGTGATCAAATCAAATATTAAACCAAAGCTATTTGTCACTGCCAGGGCATTACCTTTTATCTAGCTTGTTAAAACAAGTTACCATCAGAGTCCTGATGGTAACTTGTCTTGAACTTTTTGTATGCGACGCGCAGCACAAATCATTGGAAGAGAAACTGATCCTCGCTGTTTGTGACTTTCCAGAATCTCTTACCGTTTACTAAATTGGACTTTAACAGGAGGGAATTTGCAGAGCATCTCTGCAGAACTGGATGAAGGCCTATCAGGTAAAGTTGTTTAGTCTATAATTTTAATTTAAGATAAATAGGCTACAGCTGTGTAGCGCACAGAAGCTGTTGCCATGGCTTTTCTCGACAGAGCGCCTGCTGTTTACTCGCCAAGCGCTGTCTTACTTCTCCCACAGCGTAGTCTGCTGAAGCCTCCCTCCACTGCTGTTGTTTGGGTGGGTGATTTGCAGGCTGATCAACATCCCGCCCCTCCTGTGACCCATGGTTTGACTGGATGTGTATTCAGAGCCAGTGAGCAGTAGACTTTCAAAATAATAATAATAATTTTAATAAATCTGCATTAATGTGCAATAAAATAATTGTCAGCATTAATTAATTAATGCGTTAACGCGATAGTAACACATAAATGTTCCCAGCCTTATAAAATATATAACTGAAATACAATCTTTTTAAATCTAATCGAAAATCTACTATTATTTTATTCTATATGATTATAAAATGTCAAAAATACTTTGTCTTTTATAATGAGAACAAACAAAGTAACTACGTCACCTATGCTCTTGAAATTCTGCCTATTGTGTTTGTTCAATGTAGACTGATTGATTTAATTGTTAGTACAAATAATCTACCATGTTCATCTGCCCACTGCAGGTGCTATTTCCCTAAAATGATCAAGCTAACATAACAACATGCCTTAAAAACATTTTATGTAGCTGCCTTGGTGAAGTCACCAGACTATTGTTTATTTTACAATGAAAGCCTTCCTTCCTGCTGCTTCCTGTTATATTTTGGTAGCTTATTATTAAAACTGCTGTCCAGCCATGTAATGACATCAGAAAGTCTGACTTCAGATGAATACACTGGAAAAGACCTTGAAGATGCAATTTCATGGAAGACACAGACACTTCTCAACCCGCAGACTAAACTGTATACGCTACACAGAATTCCTTTTTTTAAATAAAAAAATGGCTGACAGCATGGTTAGCAACTAGCATGTCATCTAGTGGCTAAAGCTAGTTTCTAGAGACCAAACTACAGTGCACAGACCGACATAAAAGTAAAAGTGGTAGAGTGGGAAAAAAATAAAATGACACAAAATGAATGCTAATGTTGCTATATCTACTTGAAAAGGCAACTGTTTGGTAACACTTGTGCCATATAGACTTTACAAGGTGACAATACTTCAGATGTTGTGTTTTCTGCTGCCTTAAAGTGGCAAAAAAAAACAATTAATGTAGCTAATTAATAATTAATTTGCTTAAACTCATGGAAACCTCTGGTTTAATGTTAAGAAGCTATAGTCCAGTAAGCATGAAGAACAGCATATGATGAACATGTGGGTAGAAGTAACAGCTGAATCCCTTCCTGGACAAGTCTATTCAATTCCAAACACATCCCAGCTATCCAGGAACTCTGAGAGGGGATACTCCTCTGACTCCGATTCTTTTTTTGTGAGGTGGTTCTGTAAACCACTGGATACGTATAAAAATCCCTGTAGGTCTTGTACAGCTATGGGATTTCCCCAAAACACACTGCAGTGTGTCATGCTGGTTTTACGTCAACTTTCCAATTCTGGAAATTACATTAGTTTCCTCAGAGGCAGCAACCTTCTTAGTAAGTGAATGACTAAGTGGTTTGCCTCTTAGTGAGTCAAGTAGTCAAAACACTCATTCCTCAGTCATTTGCTATGTCAAAGATAATTCTATGAAAGAGGATGAACCGTTTTTATTTTGTTCTGCTTAGATTAGCCACCCTCTGCCAAGACATTTGCAGTTCCATGGCTACATAAATGTTGGTTAAATATTAAGGCAGGTTAACTGTGGAAGCATTTGGTCTCACCTGATACATGAAGAATCACACCCATTAGCTTGAATCCTAAAGCACTACATACAGTGCACCACTACAGACTGCAGCACTACTGTACAGCCCCTAATCAAATTAAATTACATTCAAAGATCTTCAATTTAATTAAAACCAACTTTGTAGTTATTTAGAAGTTACAATCACAAGCTCCAGTCTTGTGACTTATTTAAATTAGGAAATTCAATTACTTTATTTAAATGACCGTCCTATTGATAGGACAGCACACTAGCACAAGTAAGGCAAGTCTGGCAGGAAAACGTTGGACCAAGAAGTTGTTTGTCGACTGTAGGGCTGTCACTTAAAAAACTACAACAACAAAAACATAACAAAAACTAAGACTTAACAAGTGAACTGATTAAGGCTTGATATATGTTCACACACACAGGAAGCAATTCTAACAGTTTCAAAATTTAAGCCCTGATCACCATTCATGTGACAGCTTCTAACTATGTCTCAAAAGCTTGAATGATTATGTAACCTAAAAGGAAGTGAACTTTCAACTCCCCAGCTACTGAGAAATGTGAACTAGAAAACAGTATGACTTAAGAGGAACTGAGACATCAAGTTTGCTCAACTTTCCATTTTTTTCAAACTCAATTTTAATCACATTAAGTTTTACAATAAAACTTTGAAGTGATTATTTAGCTGTAGTACATTCTCTGTTGTTTCTAAGTTGGGATGGTTTAGGGAACAAACTGATTTGTCTTTTAACTGACGAGCTCACAGTATGTTTAATTCTGAAAAAAAAAAAGCCATTGGGTAATTGCGTCTTTAAGCGGTTAGGGGTGAGAGAAAGGAGAGAAGCAGATGTAGGACTCCATATTGAAAAGTTCCTGGCAGCAGGGGATGAAGACAAGAGGAGAGGCGGAGGGAAAAAGGGCAGACAGAGATAGAGGGAGGGAGGGAGTGACTAGGGGAAAAATAAGGGTAAGTCAGACAGTGTGACTCGAACACTAACCACAACCAGATGAGGAAGCAAGGGGGAGCAACAGTGGAAAGAAACCGACTGGAGTGAAGGAGAGGAAAACTTTCACAGAGGAGTTTGGAAGAGGGGTGGGGCTGCTGAGGAGGAGGAGGAGGAGGAGGAGGAGGAGGAGGAGGAGGAGGAGGAGGAGGAGGATGGAGGGCTGGTGAGGATTTTTTTCCTACACCGACTAGGCTTTTTCTGAGATGAGAAGGAGGCTTTATGTAATGGGTAGGGTGCAATAATTGAGAAAGTCCATGACTGCTGAGGCTTTTTTCATTGAACTACCACAGCTATGCTGCCTCACAGGACGGCAACAACAATGAACTAAACACGCCCTCCATTTTTTTTGTAGCTATATTTTAGATGTAGATAGGAGCCTCTCTTTCTCACATTGATTGTGTAATTATACCAATTCTGTATTTTCCTAACATCTTCCCTTTAAATCTCTCTCTTTCCTTTCGGGGGGGGGGGGGCTTTGATGCTGGTTTGCAGAGATGGAAAGCTTTTCACATTCTGTCATAAGATGAGTTGTGCGTCTCCTGTTAGTCCTGGTCACAAGTTGCCACAGATCTGGGTGAGGCGGGGCCGCCCCACTTCATTGTGACGCTGTGCAGGATCAGCTCTGTACAGCCTGTACTGTATACATCTGAGTGCATGAAACGATGCTACAACTGGACGCTGGTTAATATATATAGTTTCAACTCTACTGATGTTGTGTTGATCAACAGAACATCTGCAACAATCTGATTAATCAAGTCAATTATAAAGCAAAGTTGTCGAATGTTGCTATTTCGCAAATATCAGGATTTGCAGGTTTTCTCTTTTTTTATATCACCAAAGATTTTCTTTTGGTTTGAAACCATTGCACAAAAAAAGCGATTTGAAGACATGACCTGACAGGCAATTTCCTGTGTTTTCTGACATTTTATTGACTAAGCAATGACTAGATTGATTAAAGAATATTTGATCATTTGCTAATCACATTAATTGTTAGTTGAAACCCTTCTTATCAGTTCAGTTTGTATAACATAAATGAGGGAGGAAAAACCTCAGTGCATGGTCCATTAAGGCTGCCCACTTTCCAACACCGTGAATCTGAGCCTAATGTGTGTTTATTATGCATGCTGTCTTGCGATCAACCAATTTTTATAAACTGCTTCTATGTTGTTTCCTCTTCTTCTACCTAACTTTTGGTATCTTTATTTCCTGGTCCGGTCACTTGGTGTTAAGCCTGTTTGGCTCCGTTTTTCAAAATGTATTTCAAGCTTGGGGACGTTTGGCGATTTTGATAGCTTTTTAGCCCTGTAAAACGCCAGACCAAAACATCATTAAAACTTAATAGTTTATAGCTGCTCACCGCTTAGGAGGCTGTTATCGTTACAGTTATTTAAAAACATCCAGGTTATCCCGTACAACTGTGGGCCCTCACCACCAAATGCACAGTACAGCACAGATATCCAGTTTAAAAACCTGTCTTTGCTGGACAGAGCAGAAAGGCCTGCATACAATTCATCTGCTCTATTGTTTTTCTTTACAGTAGCCGGATATCCAGAGATGATACCTTGCCACAAACACAAGACTATATCACTGTGAAAAAAAAACACATTTTTAATCTGTTCTTCACATTAGTGCAACCGTTCACCGATTCACTATGAGACAGCTAGAGCCAGCTAGTCATCTAGATCCATGAAATTCCCGTAAACCGTGACAGGTGCGCATGCAGTGTAAATATTCACACCACAGTTTACTGGACTGTCGTGACTCAAGACAGCTAATGAAGACAGTGATAGCTGTCTTCATTAGCTGTGGCAATCAGGAAGTGGCACTTCCTGATTGAAAATAACACTGTAACCCTGTAATAACTTATGATGTAGGCATTAATTCCACTAATCAAATGAATCAAAAAGGTACCTAATGCCAAGGCTGTGCAGTAAATTTGTTATGTCTGAAAAATACAATGTTAAAATATACTGAAATTATACTGAAACAGGTAGCACTGGTTTCTGCTTTCTTTCTATCATGTAGCCCATTACTTGAGGACGTGTGGTACCATTGTACAAAACATAATTTACAAAAATGTTTGACCAATCAAACTCTTCAGGTTCGGGTTTAGGTTGACGTGCGAGATAACATTAAGTGATAGGTCAGTACTGGTTTCAAAATACGGCTGCCCTGTTCTAATGACACATTTCCTTCTAGTGTCACTGTGTTCTTTAAGGTAGCTGTTATCGGTGGGGTCTCTCCAGCGAGGAATACAGTGAACTGTAAACCTGCGTGAACTCGTTATTGAACTGTTTATTTAGCTTTGGCATAAATTCATGGTCTGTTATATTGACCAAATAACAAGGAAGAAAGGAAATATTAACTTGCATTTTGAAATTAAGGCTAAAGTCAGATCCTGTGGTCTGAACTATCTAATCTGGATAAGCACTGCAATTCGTGCCAAATGTTGCCTCTTATCAGTAAAAAAAGAATGACAACAATTTTTCATTTTCTGATGGTTTCCTGTTACCATGCAGATACGATATTGCAGACTTTAGGGCTTTCCTTTTAACCCATAAAGCTGTCTTTCTACAGCATGAGCAAAATGAGTCCATAAACTGAAAGAATAATTAAAAGAATAAGAAAGGAACAAAGGAGAGCATTCCCATTTGATTAACTCCACTTAGTAACAGTTAAATATAAATCCTGGTTGGTGGACAAAGAGCAGTGTTGTTGTGTGGACATAATGCAAATTGACGTAGTTGCCAGAAACATTTTCTGAGTGTGATTCACTTGTGAACTAGAGTGTGGCAACAGATGCTTTTTTGTTTTGTTTTTTTTAATGGCACAAGGCTCTCCGCTACTGAACTGCAAGAGATTTACCATAATACAAAGACAGCATGAAGACGGACACAGAGACAGACTGTAGAGATAGTAGAGATGAGATACATACTGATGTAGAAGGTGCTGGGGGCCTGGGCTCCTTCAAATTTGAGCTCTAGCAGGTTGCTGGTCTTGGTATCGTGCCTCAACCAGAGGGCCACGCCCAGGATTACACCTCCTGCAAGCTGCAACACACAAATAGTTCCTTCAGTGCATTTCATTTTATTCAGTACATTGCACTACATTGTTTCTTCTACAGTACATTTTAAGAACAAATATTACCAGGACCACTACAGAAAATTCCAGACCAACATTTATATCCATTATAGACACGACCACTGACTTACTTGTCCACAATATAGCACACTGACCATATTCAGTCCAGCCATACGCTAGGTTTTGACCTAAGCTGTAGACACACCGGATCCGCTGACGGATGTCAAGTCGACAGATCCTTTTCATTTTCTACAGTGAGGAGGAGATTCAGCAACGAGGTGCATGACCGTCAGTCCACTGATCTGAATTTGCATAAATACGACTCGCTGTCCACTTTACGCAAATGAATCCATCCAATGCAACACACCAGGCTCACAAAACTCACAGCAAACTGTTGATCTTGTTACTGGATTGCCAATTTCTCACCTCAAATGTTTTCAGAAACATATTTAAGTGTAGTCTTTACCTCTAATATGAGAATGTTTCTGACCCAGCCGCCATGTTGATCCAGCTACAGCTAAGCACTGCCCAACTCTCAGTTTCGTCACCCACTAGCCGAAGTGTTCATTGGTATGCTGCATCCAGATGCGTCCTTGCAGGATTCTGTATGTCTCTGGCTTTAGCCTTGTTTTCCTACTTCCTCCGCTGCCCTATCTCCTGGGGGAAACCCTGCACATAGGCCTACTGCAATGTGTAACTTCGTTACGTAAATGTATTGTTCTTTAGGGCGGTTTACATTCACATAAGCCTTCCTGAGCCCGTTTGTATGGCCCAGGACAAAGAAATCCTAAACATAACAGGAGTTAAATTCAATGTGGCCAAAGAGAATAAATTAAACGAACACTCGTTTCTGTGAATAGATTGCAACCAAAATAGGCTCAGCCACCCCTTCTCCCTCCTCCCCCTCCCCCCCCCCTCCCCCCCCCCCCCCCCCCCCCCCCCCCCCCCCCCCCCCCCCCCCCCCCCCCCCCCCCCCCCCCTCCTCCTCCTCCCTCCCTCCCCCTCCCCTCCTCCTTCTCCCTTAATGAGGTCCATTCCAGAGCTAAGACCAGCTGCTGCCCAGCAACCAGATCAACACCATAACTGGCAAGAGCGTAGAAATTCAACACACACACACACACACACACACACACACACACACACACACACACACACACCACTACAGAATGACTTTCTAACTTTAAAATAACCTTACCACATGAATTTCCACTGAATCAAAGTTCCTGAAAGGCATGAAGGTTACCCAGAGTAATAAACTTATTAACCATAAATCTACAAGACAGCCTTTGACCCAGAACTATGTTGTTGTTAAGTTGTTGATTAGGAAAATATTCCAAAAGCACACTGGTTGCAGCTTCTCAAACGTGATTATTTGTGATCCTCTATGTTAGTAAACTGAATACTATTGCATTTAAAAGCATTGGTCACACAGAACAAGCAATTTAAACATTTAAACTGGGCGCTAAAGAATTGTCAGACATTTTACATTTATATTTTTGACATTAGAGATCAAAAGACTGATTAATCAAGAAAGTCTGATAACCTGAAGATGAAGTCATAATGATGGTTAGTTGCAGCCCTTTGATTAAGTATCATAGCAAATGTTAATTTAGTCATATCAGGACAAGTAGTTTAACGGTTAAACTAATACCATTAACAACTGATCCCTTTTCACTTATCTTGCCTAAATAAACATCTGTGATTAACATCTCCCTCACTTTCCTGTTAGTTAGGGCAGGACAATTTACACCTCTATGATTTTTTATAAAGTAGATGAAGTTTGATGGCCTCAAAGTCTACCCAACGTCAACTTGGAAGAAAAAAACAAACAAAACAAAAGACTAAGCAGCCAGACCAACTGATACACAGTCTCTCATTATTACCAAGTTACCAAATTATATATAAAAACATTTGTCCCACCACAGTTTCATAATGAACTAGGGCTGGGCAATAAAATAATAATTTCCTCAATAACAATATAACAAATGTTCAGTAATGTTTGATTGAATTCAGTTGAATCAAATTTTTGTATTAAAATATTTATTTTGATGAGGAAAAAGGGCTGTAAAAAGATTTTATTAAATTTTTTTTTGAATGTTCTACCTCAGATATATTAAGTCTTTGTTCTGACCATAAAGAATAGTTTAAAACCACAATTAATCATCTGGTTTCTTGAACTTTCATGGCGGAGCTAAAATCAACCTTAAACTCAAAAGAAATAACAATTTGACATTTATCAAGATAATTATCAAGATCGAATAATATGAACTTTTTAAATAATAATGACAACATTTTTGGCCATATAGCCCAGTCCTACAAAAAACTAAAAATATTTTTACACATCTCATAAGACTCATATAGGGCTGGGCAATAAATCAATAATCATAATTATCGCAATATAATTTTCCTCAATATCAATATATGTTCAATATATTGTCAATAAATATTTGGTTTAATTCATTTGAATCACAATATTTCAGATATTTATTTTGTTGAGGAAAGTGTGACTGAAAAAAGATTTACTAATCAAATTTGTTGAAAAAGATTTGATCATAATGGTTTTGATTGTTCTACCTCAGATTTGTGAAGTGATCCACTGTTTGGCATCAAGTGTTTCTCACATTCTGACCATAAAGAAAAGTTTTACCAAATTATTAACCATAAGGTTTCTTCAATTTTCACTCAGGAGCAAAAATCAGCCTTTAAACTTGAAAGAAATAATGGTTTGATATATATTGTGATAATTATTGATATCGAATGATGTCAAATGTTTTTATCGTCATAACATGTTTTCACCCAGCCCTATCTCATAATAACATGAAAGATGACCAATGTTGTGTTATGCATCATTACCTTAGCAAAGCATCTCTTACTCCCAGTCAGTCAGCTCACCTACTCGGGCTGAACGATTTTGGAAAATAATCTAATTGCGATTTTTTTTTTTACTAATACTGCGATTGCGATTTAATATGCGATTTTTAAGCTCTTTACCTTCTGTAATATTCAAAACGGACAAGCAGTAAATCAGTGTATAGTATGACCAACACTATTAGATAGATTAAACATACACTGTTCTTTCTTGTGGGTCAGGCCTGTGTTATGATGAAATTAGGTGATGCATGAATTATTATTATGAGCAATGGTGGAGAAGAAGTATCAAATTTTAATAATATGAGAAAGTCAAAGTCATGGCATTAAATAATATGTTATAATATCATCATTTCAGCCTACCTGCAGATCACAAGAAAAACTGTTTAGCACAGTGTGTTATACAGTAAGCGCTCAATACAAAGCCCACAGTTCAACCAGCAATTAATGCCCTACTGTAGTTTATTGACACAATCCAACATAAACCATCATGCCATAAAATGCCACTAGCTTAACAAATGCCCAGTTTACTCTTGCTTGAGTGGCGTTTGACTTGCATTTATATAATATCAGAATCAGATTTCTTTTAAGTAGGTTTACACATACAAGGAATTTGCTTTGGTGACTTGGTGCATAACAAAAAATTAGGAGTTAAAACACAAAACTGTATTTTCCTTCGTGCACATTACATTCAACTAGGGTTGGGCCGATAGACGATGCCATCGTCCATGGCTGACAGACATCACGACATCAAGCCGGCATCCCTCGCCGCAAAAAAAAAATCTCACATTTTCATATTATACCGCCCTGTGAAAGCAGGGTTTAATGACCACGAACATTCTTCTTATTGTTTTTAAGTATGCTTTGCACCTGCCTCGAAACACTTACACACCCCCCCCCCCCCCCCCCCCCCCCCCCCCCCGGTCTGGTCCATTTTGTCCATCAGCAGTATGTTTTATAAAGTTGCCTAAAAGACTGAGAACTCGTCTTTTTGCCGTATATTTCCACCCGCGATCCGTTATCACGGCAGCAGGTGAGCCGCATGTCGGCTTATTAATGACGGCAGCCTATCAAACAATTGAAACCAACATCTGCACCCTGTGTGTTCAATGCTGCTCTACCAGGTCCATAAAAAATACCAACCCTGCCAACTTTTTTTACCGAGTGAAGTCAACTGCTGCCCCCCCCTGTGCGCGCCCGTGCACCCGATGATATCATCCATCCCCATGTTTCATTGTAGACATCGCCCAACCCTACATTCAACACAAGGTTTCACTGAATTCAGTTCAGGATATCATCATCACCAAGACAGCAATCAGAGGTGGATTA
Organism: Micropterus dolomieu; assembly: GCF_021292245.1. Lineage (NCBI taxonomy): Eukaryota > Metazoa > Chordata > Actinopteri > Centrarchiformes > Centrarchidae > Micropterus > Micropterus dolomieu. Next base: position 35,550,502 of record NC_060169.1, on the reverse strand, counting down.
CATTGAAAGGGCCCATTAAATAAATGAACAAGAACAGACCAAATGATAAGGTGACCTTTTCATAATAAAGCAAGTAGGGTGGAAAGAGTATCATGAATATTCATGCCTAGGAGTGCATGTATTTTAGTAGAATAAGAGACTTTGACAGACTTTTTAATCATGTCAGTTGTCAGAAAACCTAAACTGAAAAGAGGACATGCTATGATTACAAAAATACTAGAAATTGTCTCGCATAGGTAGTTTATAGACTTAAATTAGGGCTAAAATAGAATAATACCGCACATAAACTACTGCTACCATTTTCACTGACTGACATATAAGGCCAAAAATATTATCAAAGACATTATCTAACCATCTGTTGCTCATTCAGCCACTGCATTTGTTTTACACATTCCACACCAAGAAAACTGTCTAAACACGTGACCTATCACCATCATGTTTCGTACAGCCTGCTGTCCCATAAGAGAAGACATTTAAGCAAGTTTGAATGCGTTGTTAGTATAACTCAATAACTCAGTATAATACTGAGTCCTTCCACTGAATGAGTCAAGACGAAAGTGCAACTTGATGAGAGTGAAAGTGAAATTGTTTCAAATATCATATAGTATGAAATCAGCGCTGCGCAAGTCTCCCTGCCAGCCGTCTATTTCTGCCTGTTGCCCAGAGTACAGGGGATTGTAGAATGCTAGGCATGGTGGAGGAGGAGGTATGGGGGTGGGGTGTTGTCTGCTGTTCCCATAAGACTCCTATACCACCACACAGGGGCCACCCCTGTAGCCTTTTAACCCTCTCTGTGTCCAGTGTGATTTATGGACACAGGAGGTCTCCTTTTTAAAAAGCCAGGCTCCACAGACGGCTGCTCGGTGACCGCACACTGCAGTCGAAAGCGCCTCTTCAGATGGACTGAACTTGTCTGCTCTGACAGATCCTTTCACAGAGCTCTTTAGAGCAGCCAATAAAACTAAAAGGACTAAAGTGGAATATGTGTTAAGAAGGAAGGAGGAGCCCGCAGAACACTGTAATGCACTAACAATCACATTAAAGTCACTTTTAAGGAGTATTACCAAAAGGGAACCTTCGGGCCTGAAGAGTGAAGCCAATGCGGAAGTGCCTTAAACCTGCATTCTTTCTAACGGCCAGCAGGGGACGACAGTAGCAAAAAGGAAGTTCAACTGTATGCACGCTTATGAGAAAATGACCCTATCTCTCACCTGATTTATTACCTCAGTATACACTTTTCCAATAAGTTTATGGTGTCAATAGCTGGTATCAAGTCTTCTTAAATACAGCATTATTTTCATTTTGTAAATTATGCTCCCATTTAGGGCAAAACAGACGATAAAGCAGAGTATGCTTTAGGGCATGGACAAGTCGCTCCTGTGGTAACCTGTAAATCTGATCTCAACGGCAAATTGTATCCACTGCACTGTGTACATTTAACTTTCAACCTTTCACAGTGTGTTTTCAGTTCATGAAATTTACTGTAACATTTTGGTCACCTACAAATGTCTTGCTCAGTGTTTGGTTGAACTAAAAGAAGTGTTGGCTGTTCATTTTTTCCCCCCCAGTAGCTATGCCTGTTTTTCACTACACAAAATTAAACTTCTCATCAGTGACTATTTATTTACTATATCTATCTATTAATACACTAGTCTGGGGTAGGTCTTCCATTTTATCCCTTTACAGCAGAGGTTTCCAAAATATGGGAAATGGAACCAAGCTCAGCAGCCTCCCAGTGATCACGGCAGGATCGGGATGGCAGGGAATACAGTACCCAGGCGATATACGGCAGCTCTGGTTCACTACCAATCGTTATGATTGGCTCAGGACATCTCTAGTATTTCCCATATTTTCTAAATCCAATCACTGTCTCAGCACAGATGAGTAACAAGAAGACCATCAAATTATCACAAAGCTTTTTCCTACAGGCTTTGAGTCCTATGTGAACACACAATTTACTACACTTACAACACACAAAGTTCAAAAGGTTTCGGTGGGGTCTGTTCGTAACTGCCTTTCTTAGCTGAACGCGTGTATCAACAAAGAACTGAATGCAGATAAATTGTTATATATCGCAATATTTTTTAAATCACAATAATATCGTATCGTGACATATGTATCGTGATAATATCTTATTGTGGGGCCTCTGGTGATTCCCGCCTCGATTGTCCAGCAAGGCACTTTGTTGGCTAATCAAATAAATGCACATGCACACATTCCTGGTAGATTCTACTGAATTTTATTTATATACGCAGCTCTCTGGTCTTGGCCATTGTGGAGAGGTTGGAATCTGTTTGATTGAGTGTGTGGACAGGTGTCTTTTATACAGGTAACGAGTTCAAACAGGTGCAGTTAATACAAGTAATGAGTGGAGAACAGGAGGGCTTCTTAAAGAAGAACTAACAGGTCTGTGAGAGCCAGAGTTCTTACTGGTTGGTAGGTGATCAAATTTTTATGTCATGCAATAAAATGCAAATTAATTATTTAAAAATCCTACAATGCGATTTTTCTGGATTTTTGTTTTAGATTCCATCTCTCACAGTTGAAGTGTACCTATGATAAAAAAAGTACAGACCTATACATGCTTTGTAAGTAGGAAAACCTGCAAAATCAGCAGTGTATCAAATATTTCTCCCCACTGTAGACCAGGTCTAGACTGTAGGCCTACTCTTTTTAATTTAGAAACCTTACATTTTCCACCATGAGCAAGCACTTGGCCACAGTGGCAAGGGCAAAAACTCCCTTTTAGCAGGCAGAAACCTCTAGAAGAACCTTCCGCCCCCTGAGCTATTTTAACACTAGGCAGTTTTCTGTAGGAATCCCCTGTTCACGATTGTTTTCTTTTCTGTTTCGAATCAGTCTCCTGACAGAAGATCTGTTTGCTTGCTATTCTCCACACACCGCGGTGCTGATATTTGGCCTAAGTAAATGGAGAACAGCGAAGGAGCAAACTATGCAGCAGCTCCTCCACAAGTGGAGTAAGAACTAAACATCCACAAATGTTTCCATGATCAATCACCCAGCTCAGGGCCTTTGACTCACCAAATGGAAACCACCATAAACCCCCGTCCACACACACACACACACACACACACACAGAAGTTGGGTGGAGGATGTAATCCAAACAAAGACATTATCCAAGCCCAAGCAAGCCAGTCTCCCTACCGTCCAACAGCTAGGGCTTCGCAGCAGACCTACACACATTTGTGCAGAATTATCATTAACGTTAGCTTATTTCGTATTTGAGCTTCTGTCAGTGACCTAGAACTAGATTCAAAACTGACGAACCGCGTGTTCATGTCACAAGAATCTAAACTATCGAGTGGTCTCTGGCATGTTGTGTTTTTTTCTGTTTATAAATGACAAAATTTACCACGTCGCGATTGTGTACTGTAGTTACGTAAGTTACATTAACCACACCAGCTTCAATGACCATAATTTCGCCATTATCTCCTCTGCGGGTGAACAGATATTGAGGAGGTAAGTTAATAACGGTAAATACGATGTATCTGGGAGACGTGAGGTAAACGTGTATGTTTTGTTCGTCCAGCCACAGCTCATTCATGACGGGCTGGAAGCCCAAACAAACCAAAACCGCTGAGGACAGAGAGGAGGAGGCGCTGCGCAGCGAAGTGGACACCACAATGTGTGAAAAAAAACACAAGGCTTCTTACCCAGAAGATGAAGTTGAAGAAGAAGAGCATGTACTTGATACATTTTGTGCAACCTTCGACTCCCATGGTGTTCCGTTTGACAAATATATTCGGCGCAGAGTTCACAGGACGGCGGCAGGCCAGGCGGCTTGTAACGGTCTGAAGCTCGAATGGAAATCCTAAGGACAGCTCACAGACCGAGGCAACACCCAACTCCTCCCTCCCTCTGAGCACCCCCCATAATCCTCCAAGCACCCCTCACTGCAGTGTGCAATTCGGGGCGGGGTCGACCGTTTGACTCCGACCACATCGCACTGTCATCTTTTTCGTGTTGAATCTGTCAAGCCTATACAAAACCACACGTTGAATACAAAGTAGTTTTTGAGTATATTTTTATTATAGTACCCGCATGACTTTTATGACATTTTTTTTACTTCAACATTCCTTGTATGCTTCCGGGTTGTTTTTGCTATACAGCTCAACTTCGATACATGCTACGCACATTGTTGCATTGAACATAGAAAGCGATATCTTTCTTCTTTGGCTGCTCCTGCTTCAAACCTTGCTAGATTTACTCAAAGGCACCACCTCGTGGCAGAAGCCCTGCAGCACATTCACAAACAGCAATACTGCATGAGGTAGGCCTGCTAAATTACTAAGCTGCAGCCTAGAAAACTGTTACACGTGCATTTCAAACTTTTCCTGCATACAGGTAAATGAGGATGCATTTGCTGAATTAAATTAAATAATACAAAAATAGTTGTTCGCCATGTCATGCAACAGTGGGACACCAAAATAGTAAACATAAACAACCTTCCAAGTAGATGTGAATCACTCACATTTGCAGCAATTTTTTAAATAGTTAAATAAACATCAAAAATCTAAATTTAAACATCTGTAACATAATCCCAGAATGTGTGAGTTTGCGTCAAATACAAAACGTTCAGTATTGGGGTCACAGATGTGCGAGTTGTAACACTAGCTAGGGATGGATAGTGATAACAGAACAGTAAAACTGACAGGTGAAGGCCTAATGGCAAAAACATTTTAATAGTAAAAGTGAATGGCAGAAACATCTTTGACTTTATACATTTTAAAAACATCGTTTAATGGAATTCTTATTTTCACCTTGCCAACTTGTATCATTTTGAAATAAGTGCATTTTATCCCATTAATTATTTTGTGAAATATGGATCATCTGTTTATTTTGATGATGATTTCATTAAGCATATAGCCTATACACAGTATACTACAGTTACGCCAGTAAATATCCTCATTTATAATGATATTGTATCGTATCTTGTGTAACATTTTACTTACATCAGTACATTTTCCTCATTGTAGAGACAGACTATACCATACAGCCATACTGACAAGCTCAATGTGCTTTGTATAAGTTATACTATCTCCAGTAAGAAGACCAGAGTCTCATAACTATCAAGTATTACTTTTTAAACCAGAGTAAATCATCGTTTACCAATAAAGTATTAAACTTCTCTGCCAAGTGATGAGTTGGCTACTGTTTTAACATATATATATATATATAAGTATATATATATAAGTCTGTGTGTGTGTGTGTGTGTGTATAATATTCTTGTTGGTACAACCCAGACTCCCAGACTCATCTAGGTCCCAACAATAGACAAACAAAGTCTGCTTAAACTAATACCACACATACAATTTTTTTTTTATTAAACACACCGTGTGAACAGTCACAGTGCAGGGCGGAAAACGTCACAGATCAGACCTGAACAACGGTCAGGAGGAATTATGGACCATTCCTCTTTACAAAACTGTTTCAGTTCAGCAATATCCTCGGGATGTGTTGGTGTGAATCACTCTCTTGAGGTCATGCCACAGACATCTCAATCACGTTGAGGTCAGGACTCTGACAGGACCACTCCAGAAGGCAGATTTTCTTCTGCTGAGGCCAGTCTGTTGTTAATTTACTTCTGTGCTTTTGGTCGTTGTCATGTTGCATCATCCATCTCCTGTTGAGCTTGAATTGGCGGACAGATGGCCTTACATTTTCCTGCAAAATTTCTTGATAAACTTTTCTATTTCAGCGATGGACTGGCGACCTGTCCAGGATGTACCCCGCCTTTTGCCCGATGTCAGCTGGGATTGGCTCCAGCCCCCCGTGAAGCTGTACACAGGATAAGTGGTTTTTCTGTTTTTCCATTTTTCCGTCGATGATCACAACCCTTCCAGGCCCTGAGGCAGTGAAACAGCCCCAAACCATGATTACCCCTCCACCATCTTCAGTTACAGTTTTGTTTTGTTGGTGTGCTGTGCCTTTTTGCCTCCACACATAGGGTTGTGTGTTCCTTCCAAACAACTCAACTTTAGTTTCTTCTGTCCACAGAATAGTTTGCCAATAGTGTTGTGAAATATCTAGGTAATCTTCTGCAAACTTCAGACTTGCAGCAATGTTTTTTTTGGAAAGCAGTGGCTTCCTCCTCCATGGTGTCCTCCCATGAACTCCATTCTTGTTTAGTGTTTTACGTATTATAGACAGAGATGTTAGCATGATCCAGAGATTTTCCAGTTCCAAGTCTTTAGCTGACACTCTACAATTCTTCTTAACCTTAGTGAGCTTGAAGCTGTGGTCCTGCAGTTATCTTTGCAGGATGGCCACTCCTAGAGAGTAACAACAGTGCTGAACTTTCTCCATTTAGAGACAATTTGTTTTACTATGGACAATTGAACATCAAGGTATTTAGAGATACTTTTGTAACCCTTTCCAGCTTCATGCAAGTCAACAATTCTTAATCTTAGGAGAGCTCTTTTGTTTGAGGCATGGTTCACATTAGGCAATGCTTCATGAGAATAACTAAATTAAAACTGATGTGTGTTTTTTATAGAGCAGGGCAGCTCTAACCAACACCTCCAATCTCATCTCATTGATTGGACTCCACATACACACACAGTATACACTCAATAGTACATGTATATTTGTTACAAGTGTCTTGCAATTGGAGATTCTGGAGATTAAAGACCATCACCTTGAGTGACTGTGTGGGTCACTCCACAGTTGCGGGCATTGTTAGAAATGGATGTGATGTAGTGTTGTCACAATACCAAAATTATGGCTTTGAAACAATACCTGACTAAATATCTCACTACCAATACTGAAATGATACCACGGCAAAAACCTAAAATGGAATTATGGAATAATATCATGGATGACAACACGTTTTATAAAAATTAAAATATCATTTGTCACGGGTGCTGAGCTATTGAAGAACATGTTTTAACTTAAATAAAATGAGTTTGGTGTGACAAACTTGGTGTGAGATGTGAAAACCATGTTTTTCTCACTGATTTATTTTATGGACAGTTCTTTGGCCACCTCAAGGCTCTTAACTAGGAAAACAAGTTCGTCTCTGGGCTCCTCAGTCAGCATAATGCATCTAGGACTGCAGATAATGCCTGCATGGTTCTCCACCAGGCGAGTGGGTCTTCAGAGCTACGCATCTCTTTCATTTGTTACAACATTTCACATCTCAGTTGTGAAGTCAGCAGTGAATTTGAATGACCCCCAGAGTTCCATCTGCCTTACCTGAATTCTCCTTTTTAAGCTTGATGGTGGACAGCAGGCTTTCTTTTGCCCCTCCTTGATCTTCCTGTTGTTGCTGCTGCTCTGCTGCTTAGATGGGTGATGGTGATGGCGCAATGGATAAGACTATGCCTTTGGTGTGAGAGACCTGGGTTCAATCCCCCACAGACACTTAACCCCTAGAGATCCAGAGACCTCTGACATACATAGCAATTGTAAGTCGCTTTGGATAAAATGTACACCTGCTTCAACACATTCTCACTCCCAACTTGTCACATATGGACACTTGGTCAAGACCAGGGCCGGCCCGTAGCATAGGCGACATAGGTGGTTGCCTAGGGCGCAAAATGTCAGGGGTGCACCCCAAGAGAAGGTTTTCGAATTGGCTCAAATTAACTCAGCCCAGCTGCTGTGCAGCTCGTGCTGAGTCCAGACAGTTGTGACGAGTCACGTCGTTGCTCTGTTTGGGACTGTGAGCTGCTTAAGTTAACATGCGTGTGGATTTGTGGTGAGTGTTTTCCAGTTGGTTTCGGTTTCACATGCAACATGTAGAATGTGCACTGTGTTGGTCAAACGGTCTAAAGAGGATAATTCCAGCGGAGCAATAAGTAGCCTAATGCACCGCAGATTATAGGACAGGTAGACTTAAAATATATTATGAATTCTCATCAAATGATGATGTTAGTCTCTTAATATTATGTCTTTTTTTGTCAGAGAACACAGATGTGGGAGAGATTCAGAATGTGCAGAAAGTTTTGAATATGAGCAAAAACCTGCTAAAACATAGGATTTAGTCCAGGAGTTTATAACTTTAATAAAAATTAACTTATTTGAGGTGAAAAGGTGCCACATGCACACCCCCATGCAAAAGACACTAAAGAGCAGAGAAGATTGAATCATGCTGCATGTGTGTTGACTCAGCAGGGATTTTATTAAATTAGAAAAGTTGATCTACAGGAGAAATATTGGCTATTTAAAAGTTACAGAATGTCTGAAAGCCTTACTGCATTAAATTTTATACATTATTTATATTTTGAATTGTCACCTGCTGCCTAAATTTTGTGTTCCCCTTTACATAAAAGAAGACTTTCCTCCATAAATTGAGGCAGAAAAGGCAGAAATTTTGCTGTCTGGGTCTTTACTGCTTCTGTTTTTCAGCCAAAACAGCACAGACTGCTTGTTGCTGTACACAGAATCTCTTCTCCATCTCATAGGTGGAGTACCAGTATTCATCATAAATGAGCTTTTGCTCAGGTAGCTTCACTTCTCTCTCTCTACTTCAAGCTCCTCGACATTTAATTTGACCTGTAAAAGGCAGGGGTTGTCCAGAGGTTGGACAAGCATGGTGAGACACGGACCTATAACCTTGCCTGTAGCCAGATGAAGGTTATGCCCATGTATATATCAGAGTAGCTCTCAAGTGCCATTTTTGACAGGTCCAGTCTTCTTTTCTCAGACTCCAGTTCCTCCAGGGCTTCACGTATCCGTATGATCCGTATATAAAACTGAACATCCTAAACACCAGGATTGTGTTTGGCAGGATTCAGTTAAATACTGGATTGTGACCACCATGTACGTATCAGCTGCTCTGCTCGCCCAGATGTCTGGGAGTGTCTGGTCTCAGTGGACAGCTTTGAGATTTCATTATACATGAAATCATTTCTCCCAGGCATGTCAAATGTTCTGTCCAACTGCTGCACAAGATTCCGGAATCCACTTTTCTCGTCTATATCAAGTTTGACCTGATGATGAAAGATAACCTCAGCTACTGCTTTGTTCAATCTTTTTGCATGTTTTGAGTCTTTATCATATTTTCTGTAGTTTTCAAACTTAGCTGGAAGGGAAGACAGCCTCAACTGGGCGGTTACTGATCTTGCTGGCATCTGTATGTCTGCTGTGTGGAGTCAGCAAGAGCATTTGTACTTGCAGCGATGCCTCACATTCACCATTGTCACCATTGTCAACATAAAAGCTGCAACATGCATATGAGAGAAAAGGAAGTGGAATCAGTACTTTACAAATGACAGCAACTTTCATTCTTCAAGTACGGGTACTAATGAAACTGGTTGTATCGTACCATTTTAACAACTACAGATTGAATGGTGGAATGCACATTTGATATACAGGAGTGGCAGTGGCCCCAGAAATGGCAGAAAAAGCAGTCAAAGCCACATGTATCCTCCACAACCTTTGGAGGGCAGATCTGACAGAGGTCCATCCAGGTGTAGCATCAGAGCCTGAGTGCAGTGACAGGGCAAGGGGTCATCTCAGCTGAAGGGGCAGCAACACCTCACGAGCGGGTATCACCATCAGAGAGAGGTTCACAGAGTATGTCTTGTTGGGTAAAGATGCAGTGTCATGGCAGGCACATTGTTTAATATCTGACCAAAGCAATGTAGGTATAGTCATGATTCTCATTCATTTTAAGGCAAGTCTCTTAAAATTGTGTGTTTACGTTATGGGGACTTGCGTTTGTCCCATGTGATTGTACAGACAGATTTATCTCCCCATGACATGAGTAATCCACGCTCTCTCTTACACACACTCACACACACAGCTAATATATGAGAATATATTGTTTTAAACAATATAGCAGGGCTTTGCAATGCAAAGACATACTTGATATGTGAGGACATACAGTATTTTAACAGACAAGATAGCTCTTGTCTGTCTCACTCTTGTCCAACTTTTCACACCATTCACACCCCTTCCTCATTTTTTTCTCTCTGTTGCATATTTTTTTTCAGAATGTGTCACAGCGAGAAGTGGGGGGGTGGGTGGCACGACAACCAGTGGTATTTAGTACACATGCAGTTCGTTGCAGTGACATCACTAATGCGTAGTATTTGGACCATTTTAAAGCACCGTGCCCAAACTGGTGTATCACTGAAACACACAGTGCTATTTGTGTGATCTCACTGTTTATCTACATCCAGTATGACCTAGTAAATGCTGATACCTGAGGACATATTACACCATGCACAGTCAACAAGGACAAGAAGCCCAATTTAATACACAACATCATCACAACTATCTTCTAGTTTCACAATAAAATCCTACCACTGCCTTTCCACTCAGCAATAGCTTTACATATCAACATTAGCTCATTAGGAGCCACCTGCTGTCAAAAAGCTGTTTGAGAAATAGAATGACTGGCGGCAAATTATTGGGAGTGAATGCTAAGTCAGCATTAACTTTATTGTACATGTTTTTACACGAGTTTTAGCATGTTAAACTGAACAAGGGGAACGTGTTGCTCTAAAGAAGAGAGGCGGCAAATGCAGCAAATATTCATACAATGGCATGCTGGCTCTGGCTTAATCTACATCTGTCCACTGCAGAGGCACTATCCACCTGGTATAAATTTGTGTATTAGTACAATATTATAACAAAAAATAAAAGTTTAATGTTAGTATAATACTGCTAATACTATCATATATAGCTTACCACTTGTAGGCCTATAAAATTAATTCCAGTTACAGTGGTTTCATTATGGTACAGTGTTCTCATTCATTAAATCCTTTTGCAAGAAAAATGCTCTACATGGTGGTTAGTCTCTAATTTTTTAATCAATAATCAGAACCATTCATGCAGACGAGTTTAACATTTCAAAAGTTTGCCGTACCATGTCAGCCTGTTTTTAATGTCCCGCCACTTCAGGCTACAACTGGTCGTTTCACAAAAAGTGACATTGATAAGCAACTTTATGCACACGCTTGGATAAAAAAAGCACCCGACCTCCTCCCTACTCCGTCTGCACCGGTGGAGAGTGCAGACAAGAGCTCCAGCCAGGGGCGGATTGGCCATCTGACAATTCTGGCAAATGTCAGGACCATTTGTTTTGGGTTGGGTTGGGTCAGACAGATTGATAATAATATCAGTGTTTTCCACACATAGACTTTACTTAGGTGGGTGCATTAACAGCTGCCCATGTATATTAGGTGACCCATTTAAGCATTTTGCAAAGAAACACTGAGAGAGATGTTATCTATTATGTTATAAGACACAGGCACGGTGGATATTTTACAAGCACAGACCAGGTAAAGCAACAGTGAACACACTGGTGCAGATATAACTGGGTACATTGTTGGTTTTCGGTTTTGATAGGCTTCCTCACTAACAAGCTTCCTCCGCGCACGGAATCACGCAACTTTATAAAACATAGCCCACTGGTAATGGAGAAAGTCAACAGGGCCGACAAATACTGGGAGAGAGAAAATGAAAAAGGTAGGGCCAGCCGCTGTGTTTGCGGCAGAGGTGTGTGTGCGTGCTTGTGTGGGAATATTAGAACTGAAGGCAAAGAGAGCAGATTCAAGTAGGCAAGTGAGTAAACACTAAACTAAAGGTGGAGAATGAAGTAGAATTAACCTAAGCTTCTAGAATAGTCATTCTGTCAGAAACAGTGAATATATATATAAATAAATTGTTTTTACAGGACAACGTTATATAAGATGAGGTTTTATCACTTGCACACATTTACTATGGGTGTAATAATAATATGCCTAATAATAATAATATCAAATATAAAACATTTGGCCCAGTTGGCAACGGCCTGACCAACTCGATTAGGTTACTTAAATTGGGACATTCTGTCAAAATTGAACACCTCATCAGAGAGAGTGCAACTTAATCTGATTGTCAGTAAAGTTACTTTTGTCAGAACAGAAAACCATGACCCTTTCTACTTCTGCCATTTACCAGACTTCCTTGTTTTTATTCATGTGTATTCCAGTGTTGAGATCAGTGTGTGAGAAAACATTTTCCTACAATGTTCACATCCTATACTGAGTTCAAGAACTAGGATGCTGCTGGAATCAGTACAGCCAGAGTCCAGCCTGCTCTTCTAGTACCAGTGCTGTGAGGAAGGATGCTACTGTAGACCTAGCAGAGACAGGGAGGAGGGTGGTAGAGGTAGGAAGGAAACAGTGACACACAAATGTTTCGGTTTGTAAATAACTCTACAATAGAGAAAGACAGTAACAGCAGACAGACAGAGAGCACACAGACTCTACAACATACTCAGATGGACAGCCATTGTTTTAACTGTGTAAATTTGTTATAAACATGTGTAAAAGTATTGAGCATTGTGTGCCGGTCGCATACATTAAATGTTACAAATTGGTTACATACGGCAGGCCTACTGTTTATATTATTTCACCATCTATACACAAATGTAGCCTAAGTAGTAAATGTGTGTTTGTGAGTGGGGATGTGTGGTAATGTGGACTGGTGTGGCTACAGTGCCAGGGCTGAATTTTTGTCCCAGTCCGCCCCTGGTACCGGCAGCTTGTGCCGGTACGAAAGAGGGAGCTCAACTTCCAGAGGCCTAAAAGACAGTGGTCAGCAGCAGTTCTAGCCAAAGTCAGGAGGTTCAGTGGCAGTGCTAGAGGCATGTACCAAAGTAGATCAGGCTTTGTTGCAGAGTCCGAGTTAAGCATCTAGGTGCAAGTTCACTCTCAAGTCAAGTGTCCAGTCAAACTTGATTAGTTGCATTAGGTGAGTCTCAACACATTTTATATCCAACAAAATAACCTGATATGAGACAACCAACAAAACAATACAATGTGTTATAATATGCATACATACACAATAAAAACTGTCAGGCAGAGCAGCATTATTAAACATTTATCGGGACACCTTGTCTGACTAAATACATTTACTCAAGTACAAATTGAAACACTTGTACTTTCCATTTTATGCTACTTAATACTTTTACTCTACTACATGTGAAAGGCAAATATTGTACTTTTTACTCCACTGCATTTGTCTGACAGCTTTAGTTTAGTTATTTTTATTCTTCTCTACTTTCCATGTCCTAAATAGTGAGATGAAGTGTCCCTTTTCTCACTTTGTTCTCACTCTACAGACAAACACATAATGATCTCATATCAGATGCTGCTGTAAAGTATTTCAAATTTCAAACCTCTTAAAAATTGCGACACACACATTAATGCAGCAGTTATATTAATGTATTATAATAGTAAAACACTGACAGGGACAATTGTACTGTACAGTAAATATTATCACTTTAACAACTGTCACTGTATTTTACTGATAATTATTCTAATGCTTTTGAATGCAGGACTTACTTGTAGTGGTGTATTTTCAGTGTGTTGTTATTACTTTCATGGAAGTAAAGGATCTGAACACTTCTACAATGTTCACACATACGGTAGTACAAATTGGTTGGCAATAATATGAGCTTGTGCAGAACAGACCATACGGAAAAGTGGCGCGGCCAGCGCCAATCATTACAGCCAATCTACTCATCCTGCTACAGGCCGCAGCCGGATGTTATTGAATATTTAAGCTACAGATTAAAATTTAGTGCACCGTGCTTCCAGACCTGTCTCATCCCAGGGCGTCTGATACCGACGCTTTGTCAGGCTTTCTCAAAGATTGGATTTGTTCCAAAATAACACAGTTAGTATGCACTTAGTATAGTACAATTAAAAAGTCATAAGCACATTTTTAAAAAAAGCAAGTAAATCTTTTTTTCTACTTAAGGTATTATAATCCATTGCTGTTCAGGTATGCAAGCTGTCAACAACAACTTAAAGTGCTCCATTAACAGAGGAAAGGTACGAACAAATAAGCAGCAGCCAGCAGAAACATGAAATACCAGGATCCATCATTACATGATCCAGCCTCAAGGCAGTTGTGTGACTGCAGAGTTGGTGCAAGGGTGAAAACACAGTAATTTGCGTTGACGTAGCACTCTGTCCATCAAACCCATCAGGTTAAATCAAGTTGAATTACATACGTTGACTGATTTGAGGCTAATTCGCTTTTCAGGTACTTCTGTATTAAGCTCCAAGTTGGCTTTATTGGAACTTTCAGATGATTTCTGACCAACATGACAACTCAGACTCTTGGGTGTTTGAGTCGGTTCAGGGCGTCTTCTACAATGTCCAGCTCATGACGAATGTCTTTCACCATGCTATTGATGCTGCTGGTGTCCTTCAGGATGTCCACACTCCGCGTGTAGGGGTTGTACCGTACTGTGAACGGACGCCGAATGGTCTTGGCAAACTCCCTGCAGATGCAGCAAAGTCATGTACTCAACATAATGGTATACATAAAATATGGTCACCCTAATTTCCCAATATGTTGAACTTTTCTAGGTTGCAATGATGAAACTTTGTTCATCTGATACTAAAGTGCTGGGTAATGACAATTGGTTGGAATACTTGCTCAATACAACAGAGATGATCTCAAAATATGTTAGATAATAGATTATAGCCACATTATTAAGGAAGGACTGCATTTACACAGCAAAATTCTACTGACCTCATTTTGTTCTTGGCTTCCTCAAAACTCTGTGAGACAAAGTAAACTTCTTGGAACGTAGTTATTTTGCACTCCTGATTACAGGTCACCATGGGGTCAAATGGAAGGATATGGGCCTTGCCAGACAAAGCATGCTGATAGAAGAAAGAGATTGTGGTTTAGTTAGTTAGATTTTAGTAACAAGACACATTTACATATTGAGAGAATGCCCTCCTGGTTGGTCAAGCAACATGGTTTTGGCTACTGTGAATTGAATGCTCTAACAAGGTTACAGTGACGTAGATTGGCACACAGAATAGGACAAATGAGAGGTGTTTTGTCTTTCCGCTAAAAATACTTATAAATAGTAGTAAAATTGTTTCCTCTTAACACCTATTGCTGTAGATGAGCTGATAATACAGGAATTTGATTGGTGAGGGTCGGTCAGTATTAAGATCACGATCATGAGAAAAACGATGAATATCTACAATCAATGGGTTTGTGGTAATGAAGGAACTATGGAGGTGAAAAGAAAGTTTCTCAGCCCAGGAGAAAAGTTCTTTATTAAGTTTGTTGAAATCTTTAAACAAAAAAATTAAGCCTGAAACCTGAAACTAAAATGCAGTTAAATGGAAATAGTATAGAGTAGAGTAGAAACACAGCGCAGCAGATGCATCTGTACTGTATTAAGCTAGACAGCAGGTCATATGTCACCTTGAGTTCACTGATGGAGGAGAGGAGTCCAGCTCCATAGGCCCTTAGCCTGCCATCCTGCTTACATAGACCAAACTCCACTGTGAAGAAATAACACTAGAACAAAACAGGGTGTAACTTTAAAATCATCCTGTTCATACACAGTATTAGAACAGAAGTCATAGATGTCACTACAGAAGTTGTGTGTGTTTGTGCAAAATAATAATATACATTTGACTAAATTGTTTGTTTGTCTGCTCTCAATTTAATCTTAAAACTTTCTAATCACTGTTTTTGTTCTGTTGTTTTAAGGGTGGTTTACGGTATCCCACCTGCAATATTTGCAATATGACAGTCAGCTGCTCAACAGCATTGGATCTCATAAGTGTTGTGTTAAAGTAAAATCTAGGAGACACACAAGCAGCCAAAATGTGAACACGACAGGTGGTTTAAAAAAAAAAAAAAAGTGTGTTGTAACATTGCACAGTGAGTGTGTGCGTGTATTTTCTCACTGTGGCCAGTTTCTGAATGTCGTCATCTGAAGCTCCCAGCGATGCTAAACCAATCTCTTGAGAGAACTGGGCGAAGCTGGGCTCAGCAAGCAGAGGAACATGACCCAGCAGCTCATGACATGTGTCTCTGCATCAAACACATAGTGTCACATAGTAGCGGTGGTGGAAATGGGGGGAAGGCACGGGCGTAAAAGTCTGCTCTTATATATTCACTGTCAATCACTTATAGTTGTTTACACGTTTATGCCTGTTGAACAGGTGTATTGATACACACGGTTTCTTAGGTGGTCATGAAATATAACTTATTGTGATTGAATGCACCACAAATCCAGCTACTGTCCATACAGCCAAGGCATGATCCAAAGTAATGTTTCTGATTCTGCATTGTCATCACTACTGGCTACAGGCGAGATACATGTACATTACATCCGGAGGGCACATAAAAAGACGCAGTAAACTAACTATCGAGGCACTTTTCCCTGTGATTATGCTAAAGTTACATTGTGAACAACAAATACATGTTTAAATCAACTCTTCTACAAAGACACTCATGGAGCAAAGTCAGTGGTCAGTGGCTGGAGGCGCTGGAGAAGTGAACCAGATGAAGATAACTCCAAGATTACTTGATTTGACCACTACTCATTACTGTGACTTAGTGCAGTAAAACCATGGCAAGTAAAAAGCCAGTACTTTATAAATACACCTGTTCAGCAAGCATAAACATGTAAACATGAACAAAGCGTGACTTTGCTGTGACATTACTGTTGCTGCCCTCGAAACAACATTCAGTTCTATTCCTGTTCTGAATTAATTCTCTTTTTTAGGACTATATTTTTTTAAAAGCCGTTTTAGTGATGAAAAAGAACCAATAAGAGTAGTAGTATGGATGAAACCCTAACAATACCTAACCTTAAACACGAGGTCAACACTACAATATGTCAAAAAACACATTTTAATGGGGACCCACTTAATTTCCCTGGGACTCACAACAGTTAAAACCTTTCAACATCAACACTGATGGTGGTTCACTTTCCTCAAACATTTGTGGCATCTTTGACATATCTAGTCTAGTTTACGTAACATTAATCTTGGTTATATGACCATTCGTGTTATTGTTGGACAGGAGAGAAGAGGAAACAATGCAGTGGAGAGGAGACAGCAGCAAAGCAGCAAAGCAGAGAGAACATAAATAAGCCAAATCATCAAGACTGTCATCAAGAAAATAAGATCTCTACAATCTTTGCAATCAATAAAATCTGTAAGAATGAATATAATGAATCAAATTTTCCAGTGACACCTCCCCCACCTTTCGACCCCCACACAAATATATTCCCCTAGTAAAAGTATGACTGTGGAAGGCAGAGCAAGTGAATGAGTTGTGTGCGTGCATGTGTGTACTCACGGTTCAGGTGTATACAAAGGCTCAGAACTGTGGCGGACATACTGAGTGCAGTGGAATACTCTGAAGGCCAGGCCTGCTAGAAAGTCTCTGGGGGAGAGGTACCCTGCCACTGGTCGAATGATGAAGCCTGAGCGCTCTATTCAACACACACACACACACACACACACACACACACACACACACAAAATACTGGGTCTGTTTCTTTGGTAGAAAGAAATTCCAGTGAAAACTGTTGACATCAAAGTCTGTGGATTACCCAGATTACCACGGACAATGGGCCTCATACAAGAACTACAAACACATTTACTTAAAGCAACATTACGAAGTAATTTTTTATTAAAATAACAGCTTCAAGATAACCTGACTTGTATTAGGGTTAATGGCGTCTCTGTCATTGCCTCTCCGGGCCCAGGACACCTGCTTTAGACTATGTAACACTGGAATGTTCCAGAGAGGCTATGGACATTTTGTTAGCTAATGGCAGGGGCGAAGAGACAGAAGAGGAAGTTGACGGAGGAAGCTAAGAAGAGAAACGTCGGAGCCAGATAACGAAAAGATATCCTGGGTATGTTGAACTTGTTTCATGGGAAAGGTCCCATTTGTTTCTCAGCTTGGATTATGCTGCCTGCCTGGTGTGTTTTGTTCTGTGTCAGCATTTAAACCCTCAGTTCTGTTCAGTCTTTGTTGTCTCCTCATCATTTGTAGAGTGTTCTGCCTGTTTCCATGGTATTTGAAGTACCAGCCCAGTTTTGCTTCAGCTCTGGATTTTGCTCTGTTTTGGTTGTTTGCTCTTTAAGACATGTTTCGTACGTTTTGGACTACTACCTTTGTAGCGCAAGCTTTTTGTTGTATTTAAATAATTATTTTACTGGATCTACCCTGTCAAGTGTCTGCATTTGGGTATCCCTATCTATGCATTTGGGAATTCCTGACAGATTATGCCAATGATCAAATCTCATGATCATGCACTTTGTATGTACAGGGGGTATTCATCAAATTGAAGTTTGAGTAATTCACAGATGAGTTTGTGTAGTTAAGACTCGGACTTGCTGAGTCTGACTTAGAACATTTGTATAAGCAAGCCTCAGTGAGTAAGAAAGGATAAGGGTAAGATTAAAAAAAAAAAAAAAAAAAGACAATCTTGCATAATTGTTTTCGGGACATTTAAGCATTTTCAAAGCTTTGAGCACCACAAAGAAAAGTGGGTCCATTTGCCTCCTTTGTAAAGGAGTAGAAGCATAAGAGAAGTTATTGAGGCTCACTATGCATCCTCAATATGATAGTAGAAAAAAATAAACAAAATCCTGATTTCCATGTTTTGTGTTTCTATCTTTTAGTCTCCAAAATAACTTGTACTTTTATTCACAATTTACATGAGCTGTGAGTTAATGTTAATGGACAAACATTACATTGAATGTGCCCATCACACAAACACGTGAAATGTATTTGTGTCAATCTGTTGCATGGATAGGAAAATGCTTTCTCACTTTTATTGCACGTCTTTTGCTTTATGCAGTTTACATTGATTGGTAAGTATCTGTTGAATGATTTCAAATAATAAATCAGCAAGTAGCCTAAAGATCCATGTTGAGTCATATTTATGGTAACAAAAAAATAATCCTGAACAAATCTGGCCCACTATGAGTTTGTGGAGCTGATATCATCTTGTCATTAGATAAAATGCTGCTGAGGGCACTTCAGCATCAGTTTACACTCTGAGCCATGGCAGATGTTGTTATCACGTGATTTGCTAAGGCACTTCAAATTAGCAAAACTGGCTTAGAATTGAAACGTTACCGTTGAGGAAGTGTGAGACATCCTCCAGCTGGGGGATGTTGTCTTCGCTGTAGTTACAGTATTTGGTGAGCAGAGGGAGGTTCTTCAGATGCTCCTTGCAGGCATGGCTGAGGTACAGCTTGTTGAGCTCCCTGAACACCACACCCCAGGTATGCACCTCCTCTGCTGTGAAGTCTATCCGAAATATAGGATCGCCCCTGACAAACAGAAGTTAGCTTACTGGCTTCAATATAAATAATTTAAAATCCGATAAATAAAACACAAGATAAACAACATAGCAATGTAGGGAATTCTGTGTACATTTGTGTCAGATCTCAAACTGGTTTCACTTCATAACTGTCAAAAGTGTGTTTCTTTTTATTGCAGTAGGCCTAACTCTTTAAGAAGGTCATTATTATTCTTCGGACTCAAAGGATTTTTCCGGTTAACCCGGAAAGCCGGATCGCTATATGAAAGCACACACACGTGTGCGGGATTACACGGCGGACATTCATCCACGTTTATTGAGGGATCTCAGTGTGAAAGCAGCTTTTAAGACTCTTTCCCTGCTTCTCATCATAGCACCTGTGGCTTCCTACACACCTGAAGCAAGTTCCAGTAATCAACCTTTCCTGTGTTTAGCCACAGCTCTACAATCAGTCTCTGCACATGCTTCAGCTTAGTGTTTAGTTAAGTTCGCTCTTTTTGCACCACTTGTCTTGATTCCTGTCTGATTATTAAGTGTTTTCTTGCTCCTGTCTCAGATCATCGCT
The DNA here is from genome assembly GCF_021292245.1 of Micropterus dolomieu. Lineage (NCBI taxonomy): Eukaryota > Metazoa > Chordata > Actinopteri > Centrarchiformes > Centrarchidae > Micropterus > Micropterus dolomieu. The sequence continues at coordinate 35,530,865 of NC_060169.1, read as the reverse complement.
TCAGCTGTGGAAGCCCAGCCTGCCGGCCTGTTCTGTGTTTTTTGGATCACCCACCCTCCTGTCTGCATACTCTCTGCCACTGCCCTTCGGATCACTTTATAGCCCCATTCTCTTTTGTTCAATAAACCCCAGTGTCTGATTCTAACCTTGCCTCTGTGTCTGCTCCTGAATCCAAATATAACTCAGCTCAACAATAATATGAGATATAATCCTATTAATTTGCTGAGTGGGCTATTAACCTTACCCTTTCTTCTATTTATTTTACTGACAGGTCTCCACTGGAGGTAATATTGATTTGATCATAAAGTCAGTCCTCTTGTTTAATAAATCGCTCTACATCCCAAGTGAGAAAATTGTCTCACACCTTTTATTTCTTGTTATCGATTACAGAAATAAAGCAATCTGTGTGTGTGTCTGTCTGTTTGTATTTCGATTATGTCAGGAACCGGTCACCCAATCAGCTTCAAATGTGGAGGATGTGTTGTTGTGGACCCAAGGGAGTGCAGTGTTGCGTTTGGTGCAATTTGAACACACAACATACTCAGAATGACTAAATATACAAGGGAACAGTGGAGCTCTGCAGCAGCGATGGCAGGGAACACTCACTCGGGCGGGGCTTATGGTGCTCAGCACCGCAATAGCGAGAGCGGGTTATGATGGCAGGGACGGGGCTTATATGCTCTGATGTGGTAATGTATAGTTGACGTTACATGGAAGTTACTCCCTCATACTGACAATATGTCTTCCAACCTCCAAGTGTAGGCCAATTACAACATCCTCACTGGCAGGTGCACACTGCATTTAAACTGGGAGATCTTTTCAATGCTTTTACATTAACAATTATTTAAAAGCAACATTAAATTCCATTTAGCATATCATACTCAGACACACTCAACACCCTTTCTTTGTTGTGTTTGATTTCAAAAGAAATCAAGGGCCAAGCCTTTACATGAAAAACACCATCAGACTGAAATCACATGCAAAACTCACACAATTCCTTTTCATGACATTAAGAATTTTTTGCTTGTTTACCCTAATGTACTTGTTCCTCTTTTTGATTTTGTCTTTATGCATCATCATCCTATTTCTGAATACTATTGACATAATTTTATTTGGTCTGGAAGTTGCTAATTCTTTTTTATTTATTGTCAGTTTTGTGCAGATGGAGAATATAATGATAGGTGTGTTTTTGATATTATATTTTTATTTTGCCTAACATGGTGCGTCTCAAGGGATTTATCCTTCATTTTTGAAACATGTCAGCTAAATCAATTTTATACATGAAAGCAAAATGAAACAATTTCAAGTGAATCACATTTAAACAAACAATGGAACTTACTGTTTGTAGCTCATAGCCAAATCAGCAAAATATTTTCTTCTTTTACGATATATGTTGTCTTTAAATCCCTGCAAAAACAACACACTCACAATCTCAATTTATATTTTCACAATTTCATAATTATAAAAAAAAAAAGGATAAGCCATTTTAGACAAGAAACAAAAAACCCACAGGTTACTCTGTAACAACTGTATCTGTCCTACATACCGGATGATCAGCATCTAATTCAGAGCCATACATCAAAACCCTGTTCGCACACAGATCCAAATCAGAGACCTTCTTAGGGAACCAGGGCACATCAGCCATATCTGCAATACAAATTAGGTTAAATTATTTTAAAGTTGCTTGTATCTCATAAATTTTCTGCTAGACCTTCCATGTACTTATGAGTTAACAGTTACAAAACAGGCGTGTGAGTTAGATTTGAACCATATAAGCTATTAATGTTGATTGTACATCAATTAAAATATGCCCACCATCATCAGGGAGAGTGGAGTTGTCAAGTGGGGTCATCTCAACAATATCAGTATGCTTCCTTAGCAGCTGAGTCAGCTCCTTAAGTTGTTTATGGTCAGTGTCACAATCCACAAAGATCTCAAAGTCTGAATTCCTTCGTTTGGACTTGCGGGACTCGATATGAATGAGGTTGACATGTTTTTCCTGCACATGTATAACATAAGAAGAAAAAATGCGGAACCTCTTCCAAAAACAATTAAACATTTTTAACCAGAGAAGATTATTTCAACAAAAAATATTCAGAAACTTGACTACTAATTTAAAGATGAAATGATGAGAAGGCATGTTTTTGTAAATGAAACACCCACCTGGAAAAGCTTAAGGGCCTTGACAAGACCACCGACTTCATCTTTCACTGAGAATATGATAGTTGCAATGCCTTTCTCAGAGCTGGTGGGCTTTCCAGGGGAGCTGCTCTTGTTGTCCGGGCTTTCATCAATTTTACTGAAGGTAACCTTATAAATTTAGTGTGAAAAAAAACAAAACAAAGAAACATTTATGGATTTTCTTTTTCCATTTATGCTTGTTGAGACTACCTGATTAAATAAAGATTATATTTTTTAAAAGACCGGTTGTTATGGCCGTTCTAGAGCTCTACATTGTGGGACACAGAGACTGGCCCAATGCATACTGGAGATCTTTTCGGTAAGACATCTGGGTATTTTTTAGCTTTCAATCGATTTTGCTTTTGTTTGTATACTGCATTCTCCATGGTATATATTTGCCAAATACTGCTGGTATAGTAGCCGGTTTTGAGTACAGCCATCTAGATCTTATACAGCCAGTCAAGTCTTGCATAAAGCAATAACTACACAGACTCTGAATAATTAACCAACATTAGCTTTCCTGTTAAAGTCTTCTTGTTATCTAACTTACAAATATGAACACACTTCTTGTCCTGCACCTTAGCTTGTTAAACGAGTCACCAAACAAGCATTCACAGAGATAAAGTGCACTGTTGTGTACAGCATGTAAACAATATCACTCCGGACCCGTTAGATGCTGGTGTGGTCCTTACTCTTCCATACCACTAACAACATGACATGTAGGCTACAAAGCAAATAAGTTTAACACTGGCACTCTGGCAGTCTTCCAGCTGCTATCAATCAAACACAGACACAGCCAGCCCTGCAGCCAGCTGAGACAAAAAGGAGCATTTCTGATATAAAATAAAAAAATGCATTGATATTATTTTTGATTACGAAATGAAAACAAAATGTGGTTTCAGTTGTAAACAATCTTTCACTAAGCTTATACCAATCAGAAATCATTTGACAGCTTTGTCAGCTCTAGTGGTTAACAATTTTGAAGTTACCTCTACTTAAAACTGCAACTAAAAAAGCCAAGTCCTTTAGCTAAGGCTTTTCACATATACCACAAGCATCGTTAGTGCTACTTACTTCATTGTTGAGCTGCTTCTCCTCAGACTCAAAAGAACGTCTTTTGCGTGGTCCCTGTTCGTCTGACTTTTTGGCATACATGGCTGTCTCTAGATCAGCAGTAGAAAGGTAATATACAATTAATGCTCAGTATAGTTGTTTGTTCTGCACCAACTACCGCTAAACTTGAAACTAGATGACAGTGAGTTCTCTGAAAGGAAGAAAGCCTCTCTCAACAGTAGAAGACTTTTGGATCAGATACAGTTTGAGTTGCCAGCCGTACTGTAACACAGAGCAAAATGCTGGGGTATTTATGGAGCTTTAGTGGAGGGGAGGGTGCGAGAGGGAGCAGCTATTTCTTTCAGCAGGACGGAGATTAGGAAGGGTCAGAATAAACATTACTAATCATCACTAACGGGAAAATAGGTTCACACACTTTGACAGTCCAATAAAAAGCAATAGAATACCTTATTTATGAGCAACAAATATTAGATTTAAAATCTGAAACTGATATTTCTCTTTCAAAGGAATTATATGTGATTATATGCATTATGTTCAAAACACTATGGACATATTTGTTCCTATCTTATGTTGAATTTTCTTCTGTCTGTTTGGTCTGTGTTTCTTGTTTCCTGTTTTACATTAAAGTTTTGTCTGCCCCTTGTGTCAGTGTCACGTTGTACTTCCTGTGTATGTCTCACGGATTGCCTTAGTGGTTACACCTGTGTGTGATTATATTCGCCTCACCTGTGTATTTCGGTGGTGGTCTGTCTCTCATTTGTTGTGTTTTCGTTGTTCTGTATGGTGTGCTTCACAGTGGAGGTTTGGATTGCTTGTGTTTCATGTTTCCGGTTTATTCCCTGTGTTTTGGATTTATTTCTGTTGGACTCTTGGACTGTTTGCTTACCTCAGTCGTGGATTACCTTGTTTTGTTTGGACTGCCAACCAGCTTCACATCCACTGTTATGGTGCTTTCACACCTGTAGTTCGGTTCGTTTGGTCCGGACCAAGTGAAAAAAATAAAACTGTTGCATTTTAGTTCTGGTACGGTTCATGTTCACGCTGCAGTTTTACAAACGAACCGGAGTACTACTTGGTTTCCTATTTTAATATAATCAGGGAAAATACCTACGCTGGCAAGTAGGCTATATGTTACCAAATGATTTTCATAAACACAGCACGGTTTATACAGATCAATTATGAGATCGCTGAACACATTTTGCGATCAGCAGATGGATTTATTAGTGGTTTAGCTTTGGAAATAATGCTCAGATCCCATCTCTGCTATCATAAAATCCTGTGGTTGGTTCATTTGCTTTCACGCCACAAGCGAACCGCACCAGAATTTGTTTGAAAGCTACTGAGACTACCTCTTCAAGGAGGTCTTGGTCTGCTTGTTTGGTCAGCTTTTGGTGCGCACCCGAGCTCGATTGCTGCATTCACACCTGCCCAAACAAACCACACCAAGGGGGAAAACAAACTCTAGTTCCATTCAACCAAACTAAATGAGGCAGGTGTATTTAGAATTTTGTTTAGTGTACTTTTCCTTAAATAAATGGTCGGAATAGTTCTTCCACCACTGGCAACGCACTATGAGGGGGATCCAGCCACCACTGTTTTGTCACAGAGTGAAAACTCATCTGTTCAGACTGTACCTTGACCCATACTTTTTTTTACTTATTGTTTCTAAATGTAGCATTTAAAGCATTTCAGCATATTTGATGGATTTGATATACTTGCATGATTCTTGCAGTTGTATCCACATGGTTGTATGCACTCATTGTAAGTTTTTGGATAAAAGCTTCAGCTAATTAAGTGTAAAATAACTTAATGATGTCTGCCCTAAAATGCACTTAAGTAGAAAAGTGAAACACAACCAGGTTCATAACCAAACAGTTGAGAAACCAACAACAAACTTAAAGGTGCCCTATAGAGTTTTGTTGTAAACAAAGTTTTGTTTAAATACTGTACAGTATTTCTTCCACAAACACATTGTGCGGGGGCGGCTTGTTCATTAGGATAGACTGGATGACGTACTTTTCTCACACCACACTGTTACTTAGCTGTGACTGTTTTTGACAGGCAGTTTATCTCTGAATATTCCTGTCCAATCAGCGTCAAGTCGTTTATGCTCCATAAAATGCCATAGGCTAAGCTAATCTTGACGAATTTTATGCTTATGTTAAATGTGATTGATTGATAAATGTTATTAAGCCATGTTTTATATGTGGTGGTGGAGTCAATATAAAGTTAACTGCACTTAACCAGTAACAATTATTTGATGTGTTGTTTTTTTTTTCTTCTATTGCCAGAAACCAAAGAAGAGGAAGTAGCTTGATGTGGCCACCACTGGCATCTTGTAAGAGGAAGGTAAAAAGAAGAAGAACAAGTAGGAAAGCAACAGAAAATAAAACAACAACAATAGAATATACCTTTAATATTGCCCCTTACATGCCTTGTTGTTTATGTGTAAATACAGAGGAAGAATGGGAGAACAGCACATAGCTCGTTCTTGCTGTGTGATTATAGAGTACAGGAGCAGTGGACACACCACTAATAATACTGTGTAACTACAGGATAACAAGTGTTTTTTTTCACAACTCTCTGCTTACCTTATTAGTCTTGTGTAATGTGAAAATGAAAAACTGTAAATAATTTTATTCATTGCACATCATCAGCCCAGTGTCACCGTGTTTTCTTCTGGATTTGTTGCTCCTAAATAAAAGGTTTGTCACAGCTAAATCAGATGATTGTGAGAGTCATCCTTTTTTTCATTAATGGTAAAATAGTTGCCTTTACAACCAAAGGTCTAAAGATGTGTTGATTTTTGACTGAGGACTGTTCATTCATTGTAGACATTGACAATGAACTTCAGTATGTAGCTGTTCACAAATTGCCCCCCTGAGAGATTTGGCAGGAGCCACCACTGGCACTGTGGATCCTTGAGGTCCAATAAACGTGTTCAATGCACTTCCTATTCTTACTCAGTTCAGTTCCCTTTTATTTATATAGTGCCAATTCATAACAGATGTTATGTCATCACATCACACTTTTGATGGAGCAGAAGCCTGTACTACAAAGCGAGGTAACTGGCTTATCCAGTAACTTCATGAGTAACTTTGGGATGTCGGGTGTAACTTTCCAATTAACCCGTACTACGAAAGGTGGATAGGTTTTACTCGAGGTATTCTGTCATGGCAATTTACACTGCATCTTTAAACTGCTCCGAGCAGGTTGTCTTCGTGGTTAACTCAATGTTACCCTATAGACATGGATAGGCTATTATAAGTGTGGGCTACACAACACATCTGTACTGTAATGTAATGATGAGACCGTTTGATCAAATATTTTAGATTTTACACAAGCGCTTTCCACTGTGGTTGCAGTTGAAATATAGTTATTCTTAACACAATAGCATTACATACAGATATCCCTGCAGCCTCTGATATCTAGAGAGTAGATCTTAATTCATTAACAGGTAAATTTCTGAGATGAAGCCCATCTGTCATATTGAATCATCCTACATATTTAGATTTAACATTTTTCATGTCCAAAAAATACAGAGCCAGCAGAGGGAGGTAAAAATCAGAGATAAAAGTATTACTTTTAGAAGAACAAATTTCACAAGTATTTCCTCATTGTGAAATCTGGGCGCATAGTATAATTTGATTTACCACTGCGGGCATATTACACGGCAAGCAGCGGCATCTGTGGTGTGATGTTGCAACCTTGTGAAGTGAAGCCATGTGGTTCCTTCCCTTCTCTCATAAAGTTATGAATAAAATGTGATTTTTCCAATAAATGTAACACTCGTTCATAAAATCCAGTTTAGTGGACCTTTAATCCACTAACCAAAATTTTATTCATGTCATAGTACCATTTAACACCAATGCAGGCAGTCAGAGTTTGTCAGACCTGACTTTCCTTGATAACCCCGAGTTAATCTGAGTAGGTTAAATACTTACTTCTTTATAGTACAGGCCTCAGGTCTAGACCATACTCTTTGTAATATTATAAGACCCAACAATTCCCATTGACACCTTCACTGCATGAACTATCAGAAGTGTTTTTAGTTTTTTATATATTTTTAAATAATTTTTTAAGTTTTCTATATAAATAACATGAGCATAAACACATTATTTCTGCCTTTTAGGTTGTGGAGAATAATACCAAAATTAGGAGACAATTCAGCATGTATGAATGAGATGCAAAATGCTTTCTTAAGCATAGTTTTAGCATAGACTCCACAGCCCTTGTAGTCCAAGGCTACATTATGATCTTAGCAGTGTACACTGCAGGGGGGTGTCTCAGTCTGCCCAAGCATAAAAAAGGCACATTAAACCAGCTATTTATAGCCCTATTCAGTGATGGCCTCATCCTCCATGAGATGGTGCGTCTTTTGTTCTGAGTTGCGTCAGGAGCTTGGAACTGATTTCCTTGCCTGCAGTATAGTTATATTAGCTATTTAAGTTTTTCTAGGTTGACCTATTACAAGTGTTTTTTTCTTATTGAAACAGCAGCTGACACAAATGCATTACTTAATTTCCACTCAGCAAATGTTTTAAGTGGCTACTTTACATCCCACCTATACAAATACACATTAATATTACATTTTTATTTACATGTTGGCTTACTCCCATAAAGAATGAGTTCTTATACACATTTCTACCTGTTTAAAAGAAGCCTTATGGCCAAGGGCACCCTTTCACTCCAGGGCCCACATTGGCCATACAGTAGTCAATCGGAAGGGTAATTTTAATTATAGCAAGAGACAGGAAGTCTCTGTTATCTGGTTCTTTAATTTTGTCTGAAACAGTATCCTGTGTCTCTAAGAGGCTCCATATGAGACCTGGCATATTTAAACACATTTACAGCCAGATCTGACCTTCAGCAACCCTCTAAGAAGAAAATCATGGATGCAGGTTCTCTAGTAACAGGTTATCCGCAGCCAGGATTTTCTGAGACGTAAATCTGACGTTGGTGCAGCTCTGCTCTTTTGAGGAGTCTAATGAAAACCAATCATAGAGTGTGATCTGTCCATCTGCTCTCTTTTTATACAATTAGAGAGGACTTTGTGTACCATTGAAAGGTATTGTTTATTGGGTTCTACTGCTGGATGGTCTCTGTGCAGGGTCATTCTGCAACCTCACATGTTCATTTTTGATGCTTTATTTTATTAGGCTATGCCCTTTCAGCACTGAAACATTTTGAAATAATTAACATGAATGATAGCTGTAACAGTAAATCACTTCTCTGAATAAGGTATATAGGACTGTGATGTCAAAACGAGACTGCTGTGAAGAATGAAGTAATCAATAAATGATGACACTGCCACTGTAGGCATCTATGGGAGGGTAATTGACAAGTACCCTATATATGTTGTCCCTTTATACTGGCGTCCTATTCAGGATGTATCGTTTCTTGCTCAATGCAAGCTGGGGTAGCAATAGATCAGTGTGAATTTATAACCATAGCTTATAAGATTACAGGTTAAGCCCACTGTTCCTCGTTCCTTTTCTGTTAGCATCCTGGTTCAGCTAGTTGTTTCACCAAGTATGTAATTACACTCACCTAAAGGATTATTAGGAACACCTGTTCAATTTCTCATTAATGCAATTATCTAATCAACCAATCACATGGCAGTTGCTTCAATGCATTTAGGGGTGTGGTCCTGGTCAAGACAATCTCCTGAACTCCAAACTGAATGTCAGAATGGGAAAGAAAGGTGATTTAAGCAATTTTGAGCGCGGCATGGTTGTTGGTGCCAGACGGGCCGGTCTGAGTATTTCACAATCTGCTCAGTTACTGGGATTTTCACGCACAACCATTTCTAGGGTTTACAAAGAACGGTGTGAAAAGGGAAAAACATCCAGTATGCGGCAGTCCTGTGGGCGAAAATGCCTCGTTGATGCAAGAGGTCAGAGGAGAATGGGCCGACCGATTCAAGCTGATAGAAGAGCAACTTTGACTGAAATAACCACTCGTTACAACCGAGGTATGCGGCAAAGCATTTGTGAAGCCACAACACGCACAACCTTGAGGCGGATGGGCTACAACA
>NC_060169.1:35515579-35521473 GCF_021292245.1 Micropterus dolomieu | reverse complement strand
TACCTGAGCATTGTTTCTGACCATGTCCATCCCTTTATGGCCACCATGTACCCGTCCTCTGATGGCTACTTCCAGCAGGATAATGCACCATGTCACAAAGCTCCAATCATTTCAAATTGGTTTCTTGAACATGACAATGAGTTCACTGTACTAAAATGGCCCCCACAGTCACCAGATCTCAACCCAATAGAGCATCTTTGGGATGTGGTGGAACGGGAGCTTCGTGCCCTGGATGTGCATCCCACAAATCTCCATCAACTGCAAGATGCTATCCATCAATATGGGCCAACATTTCTAAAGAATGCTTTCAGCACCTTGTTGAATCAATGCCACGTGGAATTAAGGCAGTTCTGAAGGCGAAAGGGGGTCAAACACAGTATTAGTATGGTGTTCCTAATAATCCTTTAGGTGAGTGTATATACAGCACAACATGTCTATGCATGCAGAAGATGCATTAGGATTTTCTGGGCTTTGGATTTACTAAGATCTTTGTTCATCATGAAACAAGCATGTGACACCTGTACAAATCTTTCTAATGTAGTAAATTACCAAAGTCGGAGTCTGATGTTACCTTCTATTCTTCTATAAATCTGTATCATCCTGCCATTTATTTATAAAAAGGCTAAATTTATATAGCCCTTTTATCCAAAGTGCTTTACAAGGTTTTTGGCGCTAATTCACCCATTCACGCACACTCTTACACACCAAGCTACCAAGCAGGGTGCTTGCCAACCGTCAGGAGTGTCTATGAAATAAATATCCAACAGTATTGTAGCTGTGTATCACCATTTCTGAATCTGTGAAAACATTACAAATGTATTTGTACAAATTTAATCAGATTAAATAATGTCAAATCTGATTTGTTGAAGGTTGCTCGAGGGGTTCCACAATGTTCAGTGCTTGGCCCACAACTGTTTCTACTATATAAATGACATTTGTAAAGTGTCTAAATTGTAAAATTTTATATTTGCTGATGACAAATGTATTTTTCCAAGAGCAATATAAGCTCTGGGAAAAGTTTGGAACAGCAACTGAATGCACTGGAAACGGAACTGAAAGTGCTGAAAGACATGGTTTGATATTAACAAGTTATCACTGAATTTATTAAACTACTTTTATAATATTTGGTTATTGCCAATTCAGTAGTCAAGATAAATCTATGATCAGTGATGCTGGAATAAAGAGATTTTCTGGGTGTGATAACTGATCATAAATTATGCTGGAAACCACACATTAATAATGTGTATAAAAACAAAAATGTCTAAAACCTTTGCATTATTATATAAAACTAAGAATCTCTTGAATCAGAAAACACTATATATACTGTATTGTTCTCTTATTGATCTATACATTACCTAGTGTGTGGAGGTGTGGGGAATCACATATAAAAGCAACACCAATCCCAAAAATCGACCTGATTATTATGAACTAACCAATGCACCATTTATTAACTTACAGGCTTTAAAATGTTTTGATTTATTGATTATAAAATTAAACAGATAATATATAAAGCACAAAATAATATACTTCCTCAATATATTCAGAGGTTTTTCGAAATTAAAGAAAGCCAGTATGTCTGCTGTGGAATCCTTCAGGTTTCTGGATTCCACTATCTCCCAGGACCTGAAGTGGGAGCCCAACAACTTCACTATCAACACAGTCATCACAGTGTGCAATAACCCAGTAACTCTGTCTCCAATCAGCCACCTGTTTACTGGTTACCACTTATTGTTTAGTCATCATTCTCTATTTCAGAGATGTTCGTACTGTTCATATTGTCATTTTGTATATTGTATATACTATATACCAAATCCACCTACCTCAAGTACATAACACCTGCAAATAATACTTATTTATTCCATTCATCCATTTCCGACATGTACATAATAATAATGGTAATGATCCTCGCGACCCTGTATGCAGGATAAGTGGTTGATGAATGGATGGATGGTAACGATAATTTACTCCTGCATCCTTTGTACTATGTCTTAATCTGTATATTGGTTTTGTTTATAGTGTGTATATATGTGTTCTCTATACTGTAGCCTGTGTCTGATTTTATTATTGTATTATTTTACAAGTATGCACATCGTGAACATTGTACAATCCTAAGTCAAATTCTTTTTATGTGTACACATACCTGGCAATAAAGCTGATTCTGATGAACTAAGGGGAATAGGTGTGTTTAAAAAAACAAGGGTAAGGACAAACATAAAAAAACAGATCCATAGACCTACCCGTTGGTTGCAATATAATTTTTCTCAATAACAATAACAAATATTCAATATTTCATCAATAAATGTTTGATTTCATTCATCTGAATTACAAATGAATTTGCACTTAATTGTTCTATTAAGATATTAATTTTGTTGAGGAAAAAGATTTACTAATCATCTTTGTTGAAAAAAAGGTTTTATCAGAATCACTTTGAATATTGTACCTCAGATTTGTGAGTGATCCACAGTTAGGCATCAAGTGTTTGTCATGTTTTAGACATAAGGATTGGTTAAAACCACAGCTAACCATCTGATTTCTTCAACTTTCACTGCCTTTAAAATCTGCCTTTAAACTTGAAATAATGATTTGTCATTTATCGTGATAATTATTGATATCAAATGGTATGAAATGTTTTTATTGTGATAAAACTTTGGCCATATTGCCCAGCCTTAGGTATGTGCTGCTCTCTGTGTGTGTGTGTGTGTGTGTGTGTGTGTGTGTGTGTGTGTGTGTGTGTGTGTGTGTGTAGTGGTTATTATGAACAGACTCATTTGTTTGACCAATGTTTTGCTCCCCAGGTTAATTCCAGTTAACTTTAGCCTATTTATCAGGAGTTTATCTGATTTGATTGATTAATGATCTAATTTGAGTGTCTGGCCCACAGGCAATGTAACATTACCATGGATGTATAAAGATAACGTCACCCCTTGGCAGACGGCATGAAAAACCTGGGGCCTTTCTCATTTCCCTATTTTGTACCTCGTCGATCCTCCGTCCTCCTTCCTGTCACCTGGAAATTGATCTCAGTGCGCCATCTTGAAGGACATTTCAATTCCTAAAATGCACCTTGAGGATCGAGGAGGTTTGCTGCAGGAGCTCTAATCGAGGAAACACAGGTGCATCCTTCATGGAAACCTTTTGGCAGCCGTGACGTTTGAAAGAGGCGTGGCATACAGCAGGAATATATAACCCATAACGAGCAGGACTCTACAGTGTTCTTTTGTATTCACAAGTTGTGTTAGTTATAAGTATTTGAATATACAAATATAAAATGTTTTCACACATTCATGGTGATGCCCCAGCTACCATAGGCTACTATTGTCTCTATATTGATTCCATAGGAAAGGAGGGTTTTATTCATAGAATTAGGCACACACTGGGAATTCAAATATTTCCCCTTACAACACTGCTGGACGATGGGGTACTTCATAAAGTGGAGACATAAGGAAATAGCACACTTCCTTAAAACCACATCTCGCAAGGTTTATCTCTCAGATGGCAAAAGTAGTAATGTCGATACTACTCCAATGGGAGGCAGCAATACACTAAATGTTGCCTAGTCTGCTGGAAAAGAAGAAGAAGGAGGAAAGCAGACTGTTGTTGTTGGTTGTTACTCACATGTTTGGAACGCAGCCCTCCTTTAGGTTGTAGTGTAGCTCTGGATGTATTGAACGCAGCCGCAGCTTGTCTGTTCCTGTCCCCGTCACATATCGGGGCTCCCTGTACCATACACGCTTGCTTGTTAGCAAACTTTGAAACTAAGTAACCCTATATAGTTACGCTATATTTTGAATACAGAAGAGAAACCGTCACATTAACAAGGCGTGAACAAAATGCCTGCAGTCTCTAAAGGGGATGGGATGCGTGGCCTGGCCGTGTTCATCTCTGACATCAGGAACTGTAAGTTTGTTGATCGCATTCATAAACAGTTCTTGGTTATGCTAGCAACAAGCTATCTGGTGTAACAAGGATCAACATTAGCGATGTGATTTTGAGAACATGCAAAGGAGTGTCTCTCTTTCCCTTTCCACCCACAATTTAGTTAACTTTAACGTATCAGCGTGGTTTTTAGACAACCCCTCAGCTGGCCTACACTAGCTAATTAACGTTAGCCGCTAGCTTTCAGTTGAAAACGTCACGTCGAAGGGCGTGGACCACCCAGCTAATTTAACTGGAGAAAACTCCAAACTGGCAGACTACAGGGAGTCATAAAGTTAGTTTGTAAATAGTCCCCTGCCATTAATCCAACGAGGTAAACACAATTCATAATTTTTGGTAAAACTTTGCAACTGACAGTTTGACTAGTTTCACTTAAGTTACTTTGTGATGAATATTTCAGATAACGTCAACAGGACGTGCACAGAAGTTACAGTCTGTGGTAATGTACAGTGGCCTTAAACCGCCGAACTAATGTAGACTTTAAAGGTGGGGGCCTGTAAGTTACTACAAAGCAGGATTTGAGGTTTGCAGGTAACTCAAGGTGTAACGTTAACCCGATGTTTCAGTCCTACGACGGTAGTTTACTTTTTACCGGGGTACATCACCATGGTAACTAATGCTGAACGTTAATGTAAGAAAACGACATACAGCCGCTGCAGATTAAAGGCTAAAATTGTCATACACGGCATAAGAATACATCCAAGAAACAGATTAATTTAATGGAGAACACAAATGTAATTACAGTCAAATCTACGGGCATTATCTAATGAATGGTAGTGATATTATAACGTTAAGCCTGTTGACTTTCACATTCACACAGGGTGATTTTCCTTTTTCTTGCATTTGTTAGCTGCAGCTGTGTTGCTTTTAGCCTGGATTATGTGTTTAACTTCTTTTTATTTGTCTAATATTACAGTTTTCTTTATGTTTGTAAAATATAACGCTCTGCTGCCAGTAGACTTACCCATGTCCAGCGATTGGTCATCTGCTGCAAACACCGGCTCCTTTCATGTGAGCACGCTCATATCTGGATTGGGAAAGTTGGGTTTACTTACTGGAAAATAACAAAATATTTGAAAAGTTTCAATCTGGTTTCAGGAAGTACCACAGCACTGAGACTGCCCTGCTTAAAGTCACCAATGACCTTTTAATGTCTGCTGATGAAGGCATGTGCTCAGTCCTGGTACTCCTGGACCTTAGCGCTGCTTTTGACACCATTGATCACAACATCATGTTAGACAGACTGAGGCACTGGGTGGGGATCTCTGGTACTGCCCTAGAATGGTTTTCATCCTACCTGTCAAATAGGAAGTTTTGCGTGCCTGTAAACAACTATGTCTCATCGTTCTGTCCAGTTAAATATGGTGTGCCGCAGGGGTCTGTCTTAGGACCCATTTTGTTTTCCTTGTATCTGCTTCCCCTTGGACACATTATCCATAAACATGGCATTTCTTGTCATATTTATGCTGATGACACACAAATATACTTGCCCGTCAGATCCACAGACCCTGGAATGCTGAGTTACACGCCTTCATCTCATCACGCCTGGATTATTGCAACAGCCTTTTCACCTGTTTAACCCAAAAATCTATTGATCGACTCCAGACTGTCCAGAACTCAGCTGCCAGGCTTTTAACCAGAACAAAGAAATATGACCACATTACTCCTATTTTAGCTTCATTACACTGGCTCCCAGTGTGTTTTAGAATTGACTTTAAAATTCTATTGATCACTTTTAAAGCTCTTCATGGCCTCTCGCCTTGTTATATTTCTGAACTTTTAGTCCCATACGCACCAGCACGTACCTTGAGATCCTCGGGCAGAGGTCTGCTGTCTGTTCCAGAGTCTCGACTGAAAACTAAAGGGGACAGAGCGTTTGCTGTCAGGGCCCCGAGGCTCTGGAACAGCCTGCCTGAGGAAATCAGGTCGGCTGAGTCAGTGAACTCTTTTAAGTCCCT